>NC_043714.1:36016331-36077491 GCF_006229205.1 Suricata suricatta
ACTTTCCTACAAATGGCCATATGTCATTCCCTCTCATTGCCATGTAGTACTCCATCGTGAATATATACCACATCTTCTTGATCCATTCGTCAGGTGATGGACATTTAGGCTCCTTCCATGTTTTGGCTATTGTTGACATTGCTGCTATGAACATTGGGGTACATGTGCTCCTATGCATCAGCATTTCTGTCTCTCTTGGATAAATCCCCAGCAATAGCATTGGGATTCTAAATCAGAGGGCAAGTATTTTTGCATCTCCACCATCCTGGGTTAAGCTCTCTCTGTCCCCCACAACTCAGTGAAAAGTGCAGCACTCCAAAATCCATGCTCAAGTAATTCAAACTAAACTCAGTGTTCTAAACAAGGGATGGCCGAATGCCACCTGGGCCATGGTGAGCTTGGTTATACATAGTGTGAGCTTCTTGTACCCAATGTTTTCTCTAGTGTTTAACACACCATACTTGCCCTAATTTACGTTTGGTTGCAGATTTAATTTATCCCCTAAAGCATTACTGTGTGGATTTATGCCCAGTGTGAGAAGCACTTATTGATCAGAAGTTTGCATATAATTATGTAAAAAATAATAGAATGTTGTGTTTTCTTTCTTCCTTTTGAGGTCTTTTTTTGTACTCATGAAAATACAGCCTAGGGTTAAGCTTTCAGCTTAATATTTCTCTTGTTTTGCTGTTTGTGCTACTTTAGGATATAGAGGGATTTGAGGCATTTGATTTAACAATACCGATTCTAAAAGGTTTAATGATATAATGATATGCAGGCAAAGTTTATAGGAGGCATCAAATTCTTAAGAACAGGGAGAAGTAGTACCACCATCAATTTTGGAGGGATTGGAGATGGCTTTAGGGATCCCTAAGCAAGATCTGTATCTGCTTAGAGGTGGGATTCAGATATAATAAAGTTGAAAGTGAGTTGGAGCAGGGAGAAGGTATGTCTTGGCAATCATAGGTCATGTTTAAAGGTCTCAAAGATGTGAAAGCTGACTTAAAGAACAAAAGCCAGAAAAAAAAGAAAGAAAACCAGGGCTGACAGCAGACTTCAGTCTCCTCACCTGCCAGATGGGAGAGTTGGACTAAGTATTTCTGGCTTCAAAACCAGAAATGCTCAATGGACTAATCTGGGGAGAATTTCGATTCAAGAACTATAGGAATTGATTTCCTCAGAAAATATTAACTGACTGCCTCGTAGACATTGAGGGTACCTTTCAAAAATTATATTCCTGTTCCCATGGAGTTTTATTGAAATACTGAGAAGGCATGAAGTAGGGCAGGAAGAGGGAGATTGGTGAAAAAGATAATCTCAGATAGTGTTAATGAAGGAAGCCAGGTTGCATAATTGAAGACATATTGAAGACACTGCATAATGTGACAGAGTAAAGGAGAAATGATAGACCTCATCTTTTATTAATTGGGAAGTTAAATGAGTCATTGCATGTAAGATGGCTAGCCTACTGCCTAGAAATGTTAATTCTCCCACTCTTCTAGAAAGTGATGATATTGAAGCAGTCTACCCATTCTTTCTACTACAAGTTGCCCTCCCCATATCTGCTTATGATAGCAGAAATATGAAAATTCCTGTTAATTTAGGGTGGAGAGAAGGAGTTAAGGTGAATGCAGTGTATGGATGCAAGGAGATTTGCACTAAATCTGAATATGTTAAGAAAAAAGCAGTCATGGTCCCTGTACTCACAGCTTTCAGAATCAAGTTGGAAGGCTTTATCACTTGCCTTGCATGATTGTGCTACTGATGTCAAAGATGCAAGGCCAGGAATGAAAAGGGTTGGTGTGCCTGAGACGTAGCCGGGTACCACCAAACCCCACCCGTAACAGCAGAAATTGAAGACTGCATGCACCACGGTGGTCTCCCCTTAGAAGGGGTGGTGTTTCCATTTCAAGGAAAACAGGAAGTACCAGGGAAGTTTGGAATAATTGTATGCTGGCCTGAAAGAAGGGAATAGTGAGTGAGGCATTGGTAAAATGGTAAATGTGTTGGTCTAGGGTTCAGGGAACCTGCATCACAGTCCTGAGTCTGTCACTCAGGACTTGCAAGCCAAGTCACCTGTTAAGTCATTAATCTTTAGAGCCTAATATTGCCTTTGTTAGGCACTTTTGTTGAGATCCTTACCATAGTTATCCACCATGCCTTTTTATCTGGGAGAGATGCTTACCGTGCCAGCCGACTGTCTCTCTTAATGGTATTAATCATTTAGTAATTGTTACTAAAAGCTTTCTGTTTAGTTTCACTTTGTCTTAAAAATCCTTCTATCTTAGTTAACTTGGAGAGAGGGAAATTTACTAGGGAATGTATGAAATTCCAAAGATCTGAGTCACCCCTACCCTGTGGTAGTTTGCCAGGGCTGCTGTAACAAACTGCCATAGTTAGATGGATCAAACAACGAACAGAGATTTTCGCACAGTTCTGGAGGCTGGACATCAACCATCCAGCTGCCAGCACATGTGGTTTCCGCTGGGACCTCTCTCCTTGGCTTGCAGACGGCCACCCTTTTGCTTCTTCACATGGTCTTCTGTGGGTGCCTATCACTGGTGTCTCTGTATGTCCTCATCTCCTCCTTTTATAAGGACCCCAGTCAGATTGGATTAGGGCCGACGCTAATGGCCTGATTTTAATTACCCCTTTAAAGGCCCTCTTTCCACATATAGTCACCTTATGAGGTACTAGAGGTTAGGGCCTCAGCATATGAATTTGAGGGGAGCACAGCAGAGTCCGTAACACTCTCTTTGAGTTATCTCAGCAATGCGAAGCATTTGATTTGGTAACTATGTTAGTGTCCTGGGAAAACTGTTGCGGATCACCAGAAAGCTGGTGGCTTAAACACAGAAATTTATTCTCATATTTATGGAGTCTGGAAGTCCAAAATCAAGATTAGCCTGGCCACATTCTCTCTGGAGGTTTTAGGGGGAAGCCTTGCTGGTCTTCCAGCTTTTGGTGGCTCTGCACCTTCCTTGGCTTGTGGCTGCATCGCACCAAATGGTGCGCCCCTGTTACCACAGTCTTCCACTCTATGTTCCTGCCGTCTCTTCTGTCTCTTATAAGTGCGCTTGATGGGTTTGAAACATATGTCTGTGCACAGATGATGCCGCATGCCACATGTGTATTCAGACCCCAGTCTGAACACATGGTAGCAAGCATTTATGAATGTTACTATTTTTTTTTCTAGAGATATTCTTGGTTTTGTGCTTGATGAGAGACTCAAAGTCATATTTTGGGAATCAAGACTCGTGGATTACAGATTAGTACTTTATACCTGTTACACAGTAGCATGCTGCCAAATTTATTGAAGTTTGCTGATTGTACTATCACTCTGTTGTTTCTGTAGCAAAACCTAAGTGATTTGTGACAGATTCCTAATACTAAAACAGCACAGGAACAATAAATAATAATACTAAATATTTTTGGCATAGAAATGTATATTAGCATATTCTATGTGGTCCCTTTATAGAAAGTTCAGAAATATATTCACTGCTGCTTGCTACTGAAGAATTGTCAATGATAGCATTATATACCTAAAATATTAAGATTTTTTTTTCTGTCATGGAGATTTCATTACAACAAAACCTAAAGTAACCAGAATTCTGGTGAAAAGGATATTTTGGTTGATAGAATTTTCTGGTTAATTGAGTATTAGACAGAAAGTTCATTTAGTTTTTTTTTATTTCTAAAAATAATGTTTATTTATTTATTTTGAGAGAGGGAGAGAGAGAGAGAGTGCGAGCGAGAGCGAGCATGAGTTAAAGCAGGGGAGAGGCAGAGAGAGATGGAGGGAGTGAATCCTAAGTAGGCTCCATACTGTAGCATGGAGCCCAATGCAGAGCTCAAACTCACAAACTGTGAGAATGTGACCTGAGCCAAAATCAAGAGTGAGACGATTAACTGACTGAGCCACCCAGGCATCCCAAAAGTCCATTTAGTTTTTAATGCTATTAATATTTCTAAAAATTTAAAGTCTTTCTCTTTGCCTTATTAAGTTTAACAAAATGGATATAATTTAGATTTTTCTTCATATACAGGTATTTCTAGACAGGGCCTTGTTAAGAACTTCAGTAGCATGGGGCGCCTGGGTGGCTCAGTCAGTTAAGCCTCCAACTTCGGCTCAGGTCATGATCTCACATTCATGGGTTCGAGCCCCGCGTTGGGCTCTGTGCTGACAGCTCAGAGCCTGGAGCCTGCTTTGGATTCTGTGCCTCCCTCTCTCTCTGCTCCTCCCCACTCATGCTCTGAATCTCTCTGTCTCAAAATAAATGAAACATTAAAAAATATTAAAAAAAAAAGAACTTCAGTAGCAGTTATATAATGAGAAACTGTTGAAAGGATATGACCTCCTTTGTTTGTTTTTCTTTAACTAAGTCCTGAATATGAGTTTTTTGAGCCTTAGAATTTGCTTCATTCTTATAAAAGTGGAGTTACTAAAAATCTGATTATTTGGATCAGATAGAAGATATAAGAAAATTAATTACTTGAAATTTACTGCAATGGTAGCTTTAACATTTAGATCAAGGCCTTGCAAATAAACATGTTGAGAGAATGAATAGATGATAACTACAAATCCCCTTAATATGATGTAGCTCAGGTATTGATGGTGAAGACAGAAGCGTCTGGGTCCGGCCTCTCTTCATCATTCTGCTTACTTAGGGTAAAGTCTCGTATTTACAGATTTATTATTATTTTTACTACATTAGGCCAAACTATCTATTCGTTCAATAATATTTGTTTAGTGTCTCTCTGCCAGACACTATTCTAGAAGTTGAGAATCCATCAATAAAACCTTATGAATGGTCAAATCAGATAAAAACACACTGTATAAATAAATGTGTGTGTGTGTGTGTGTGCAAATGTTTATTGAGTGTTTCAGTAACATCTCCTCTCTAAAGAACATAATAAGAAATGATAGATGTATTATGAATAGGCTATTTTTATTCTTTGAAATACCTCAAAATTGGTTTGTTTATACATATTGATATTTTTCATTTTATGTCAAGTTATAGTCAATGGTCCCTTTAAAGAACTAGTATTACAGTTTCAAAATGAGCTAAACTCCTATTTTGTTCAACAGTTTGGTCAGTTGTGATGAAATAGCTTACTTATTTATCTGTACACATATAAAAGTCTTTGCTCTTCTGAGGTCTGCGAAGTGAAATATGATCTTCAATAGGGATTTTTATCTACTGAAGTTTAGTGTGTGATAGCATTCTAAGATGATTGGGTTTATAGGAGAAATAAGGAATTTTAATGTGTACTTAAGAAGCCTAGACTTGCATTAAATGAACATCCATAAATCTGTGTAAGTGTGTGTGTGTATGTGTTTGTATCCCTATCTATTCCTACCCCTGTCTCTATATGCCACTCATTGCTTACAAACTGACTTTAGCTCTAACTTCTCTGTGTGGGTCCACATGACAGTCATTAGATGACACTCCTCATTAGCCTGCTTTTCTATTGTGTTCTTCATGCTGGTCCTAACAAAACTTTGCCCGCCCTCGTGTTCTTCGGGAGCATCTTGTGAGATGTGCTTTGCTCTACAAGTTGTAGTTTAACTCAGACAGACAATAAAAACCCTGGTTTTTTTTTTCTTTGTTTGTTTTGTTTTGTTTTGTCATTCCTTTCATTCTGGGGTGGTCGTTTTTATTACTGCAAACACATGTTCTCAAAATGCACATTATGGCAAATTTGATATGGCTCTGGAGTTTAGCATGTTTCTCCTTTTTCTTATGCAGGCATTTCATGGCATACTTTTATTTTTTTACATATTATTTTTTTAATATAATTTTTTGTCAAATTGGCTAACATACAGTGTAAAGTGTGCTCTTGGATGTTGGAGAAGATTCCCTTGGTTCATTGCTTATATACAACACCCAGTGCTCATCCCAACAAATGCCTTCCTCAAGTCTATCACCCTTTTTTCCCTCTCCCTCACCCCACTATCCACCCTCAGTTTGTTCTCTGTATTTAAGAGTCTCTCATGATTTGCCTTCCTCTCTCTCTGTATGTAACGTTTCCCCCTCCCCCATGGTCTTCTGTTCAGTTTCTCAAGATCCACATATCAGTGGAAACATATGGTATCTGTCTTTCTCTGACGGACTTATCTCACTTAGCATAATACGCTCCAGTTCCATCCACATTGCTGCAAATAGCAAGATTTCATTCTTTCTCATTGCCAAGTAGTATTCCATTGTATATATAAATCATATCTCCTTTATCCATTCATCAGTCACTGGACATTTAGGATCTTTCCATACTTTGACTATTGTTGAAAGTGCTGTTGTACATGTATGTGCCCCTATGCATCAGCACTCCTGTATCTCTTGAGTAAATTCCTAGCCGAGCTACTGCTGGTCACAGAGTAGTTCTATTTTTAATTTTTTTCAGGAAACTGCACACTGTTTTCTGGAGTGGCTGCACCAGTTTGCATTCCCACCAACAGTGCAAGAGGGCCCCGTTTCTCCACATCCTCGCCAGCATCTGTAGTTTCCTGAGTTGTTCATTTTAGCCACTCTGACCAGTGTGAGGTAGTATCTCAGTGTGGTTTTGATTTGTATCTCCCTGATGCTGAGCGATGCTGAGCATCTTTTTGTGTGTCTGTTGGCCATCTGGATGTCCTCTTTGGAAAAGGGTATACTTTTAATACCACGGATGAAACAGAAGGAATAATCCTCTAATTACTTTAAAACATTTGGATGCTTCTGTTTTTTCTTGACCAATCATCTGAATGATATTCTTAATTTTATCCTTAAATCATCAGAAAGCTATGTATTTGGACAAAAATTTCATGACATTCCTCTAACCCCATCTCCTATAGAAAATATTTCACAGAGTAGCATTTTGAATTTTAGTCCTTGGCATTGGGTAGGGGGTGACTATGAGAAATGGAACCTGCTCCTTCACTTGCTATAGGGATTTTGTGAACAATTATCATCCACAGAGACAGAGAGAAAAAATATTGTCTGCACCACAGGTAACTATGATATTATAGTACCTTCATAATGTGGGATAAAATGGAATACTGTGAAAAAGATAGCAGGTAAAACGAATTACTCCTTTTTTTAAAAAAAATAGTTTATTGTCAAATTGGTTTCCATACAACACCCAGTGCTCTTCCCCACAAGTGCCCTCCTCCATCACCACCACACCCCTTCCCCTCTCCCCCTTCCCCTTCAACCCTCAGTTCGTTTCCAGTATTCAATAGTCTCTCAAGTTTTGCATCCCTCTCTCTCCCCAACTCTCTTTCCCTCTTCCCCTCCCCCTGGTCCTCCATTAGGTTTCTCCTGTTTTCCTGCCAAACCTATGAGTGCAAACATATGGTATCTGTCCTTCTCTGCCTGACTTATTTCGCTTAGTGTGACACCCTCAAGGTTCATCCACTTTCCTACACAGGGCCATATTTCATTCTTTCTCATTGCCATGTAGTACTCCATTGTGTATATATACCACATCTTCTTGATCCACTTATCAGGTGATGGACATTTAGGCTCTTTCCATGTTTTGGCTGTTGTTGACATTGCTGCTATGAACATTGGGGTACATGTGCTCCTGTGCATCAGCATTTCTGTATCCCTTGGGTAAATCCCTAGCAGTGCTATTGCTGGGTCATAAGGGAGTTCTATGGATAGTTTTTTGAGGAACCTCCACACTGTTTTCCAGAGCAGCTGCACCAGTTTACATTCCCACCAACAGTGTAGGAGGCTGTCCGTCTCTCCACACCCTCGCCAGCATCTGTAGTCTCTTGATTTGTTCATGATTTGTTCATTTTAGCCACTCTGACCGGCATGAGGTGGTATCTCAGTGTGGTTTTGATTTGTTTCCCTGATGATGAGTGATGTTAAGCATCGTTTCATGTGCCTGTAGGCCGTCTGGATGTCCTCTTTGGAGAAGTGTCTGTTCATGTCTTCTGCCCATTTCTCACTGGGTTATTTGTTTTGTGGGTGTGAAGTTTGGTGAGTTCCAGATAAAGGGCTAGTATCTAAAATATACAACGAATTACTCCTTAATGCATTTGATTACACATGTAGTGTTTTGGTTTTTGCTGTTGCTACTATTGTTGTTGTTGTTGTTTTTAAACTGTATGGACACAGGGGACTCTGGATTACCTACATTATACCCTGATCCCTTTCACTCAGTAGGCTCCATTTTAACTGAGTTCATTTTATTTGTTTGTTTGAAAGAGTTCTGTTGTTAATGGTAATAGTTAACATATAGAATTCAGGTTCAAATAGCCTGATGCTTCTCCTTTACATGTCCTTTACAACATACCTCATGTGTGTTCCTAATCTCTGGACCAGAGGGGCTGAGTCCTTTGATTAGGAAACCTGCTGAACAGAATTTTAGGAGATGCTTAGGAACATAGTCTATGTAAGCTCTTTTGATCCATTGTATATGTAATATTTTGATCCAGTTTTTTTTTAGTTGTGATCAAATTATATTTGAGATACTAAAAAGAGAGGTCAAAAGACCAACCAGTAAGTTGGCCTGCTGTAAGAATAGCCTGTGAGCTAGAGTGAAAGCTAGATTTTAATCACCTGAAATGACTTGAAGAATTTGTTGTGGACAAACAGGAATGAGGTTATAAAAATCATAGTCAGCTTGATCCAACAGAAGGAGGAGTTAAGGGACATGTTGAAGATAAGCATTGAAGGCCTATTTAAAACCTTTAAAATTATACAAGTGCTATATCTTTGCAAGAGGGAATTTGGAAGACACAGATAAATGCAAATATCTCCTTATGCAGAGCTATTAATTCTCTAGATGTATCCATAGATATTTAAAGTACATGTGCATGTTTGATCCTGGAGTTTGAGGAAGAGCCTATGTCCTCTTACTGCTGAATCTGCATGTAGGTAATGAGTTTTAGCAACTCTGCCCATTGAAGTGTCCTAGGAAAGACCCAGAAGACTCATTCTCTCTAGCAATGTCCTTATGTAGGAAGGAGCAAACACTGAGTTCAGTGGGAGAATGAAGGGCAAAGCAATTTTGTCCATGCACATGAATTATAACTTGCTCTGAATCAGCACTGGCCACCTTTTACGCCTCATATTTCCACTCCCCACTCATTAACATATTTTTGTGAAGCATCACTGAGTTCATTTGGAGCCAGATTTTGATGTTGGTATATTGTGGATGACCCTGGATTTTGTTTGTATTTTTCCCTATTGCTGTAGATCTATGCATATGTCTTTGAAAACATCAAGTCTGTCCGACTGGAGGCCCTGCTGTTATCCTTGCTGAGCATCGTGGTGCTTGTTCTGGTTAAAGAGCTGAATGAACAGTTTAAAAGGAAAATTAAAATTGTCCTTCCTGTCGATTTAGTTTTGGTAAGTATGAAATCAACACTTAGCATTCTGCCTTCCAGTGCTTGCCAGTTTTTGGGGTAACCTGCAGAGGTTCACTATATTGTCTACAGTCACCCACAACTACTCTCATTAAAGCCGGGCTAATTTTGCAGGGCTATACATTAATATAAGAACAGGAAACATTTTGAGTCAATAATTTTTTAAAAAGGAGGCACACATGTTTTCAATTTACACAGTATTTCTCATACGCTTGTAATTTTTTTACATAAATAATAGAACATATAGATTCAGATTTTAAATAAGGAGACTTTCCTAAGGGTGAGACTCAGAAGATCTCTGAAATGATTCTCCCTAAAAGCTATAAAAAGTAATACCCCATCCTACTGATGTGACATCTGTGTGATACACATAGAAGTATTATCAGTTGACAAACGTCTGTGATTGATAGAGTTATTAACGCCTTTTTTACCAATCTAATTTTGATTTATTGAAAGGATACTCATGATTTTCACGGGCCAGAGCTGGTTTTATAAGATATTTTTTTGTTGTTGTACCTGCAAAGCAATGAATTATACTTTGCATTAAGGTTTATGACATTAAAAAATGCATTTTGAAATTTTAAGAGCCTCTAATGTGGACTCTTAATTAAACAAAGCATAAGTCAAAAATGAAATATTAACACAATCACAGCCTACTAACCTATCATTAGTATCATTAATTGACTTTAGTTTTTCAATAGTCTTTAGGTTACCCATTTACAGGACAAGAGGTGTCTAAATTGTTTTACCTCTTGAAATATTCATTCATATTGCTGAAGTGGTGTAGGTTTACATAAATGTGTAAGTCTAGCACATTGGAAACCCTCTGAGGACTGTGACATATGTCTGTAGAATTGAGATAGGTGGCCTCTCTCCATAGCTAGACCTTGGATTATTCTATACTCTTGATAATTTATAGAGATCCATGTAACATATGTGATCAATATAATGTGTATTTCAAATAAGCTATAAAAGTAGAGGTACTATAATTATTTTTGTAATGTTTTTAATTTATTTTTGAGAGACAGAGAGAGACAGTGCAAGCAAGGGAAGGTCAGAGAGAGAGAGGGAGATACAGAATCTGAAGATAGGCTCCTGGCTCTAAGCTAGCTGTTAGCACAGAGCCCTATGCGGGGCTCGAACCCATCAACCGTGAGATCATGACCTGAGCCAAAGTTGGATGCTCAACCGACTGAGCCACCCAGACCCCCCTATAATTATTAACTTTCACAGCAAAAACTGTGAAATATACCATTTTATTCCAAAGTCCTAAAGGTATTAAGAAATCTTATTATATCTTGGGAAACTTTATTACATAGGTTGCCTGAAACCAAAAGTTGAAAATAACCTTAGGTAACAAGACCCTTGAGCTGGTAATAAAAAAATTACTTATTCAATGCAAAAATAGTAAGAATTATCTTTTATCCTTATATTTAAAAAAGAAGTAATTCTTACACAAGATTTCCCCTAATCTTTGCAAGAGCCAAAGAAAACTACTAATTTGGGCCCCAGTACTTAAAAGTTATAGATCAAAGTGTTAAAGAGAACAGGTTTTGTTTTCCTAGTTTGACTAAAACTCCTTAGTAATTACTGTGAAAGGTCAGAAGAGAGAATTCTCCCATTCCTTAGAGTTCTGCCAGAATAAGGCAGCCTGGGGAGAGCCAGCTCTCTGGCCTGCCCCTTCTCTTCCTACTCCAACTCTGTCCCACCTGTAGGGGGACTCATGTGTGTGTGGGGCCACTCCTACCCCAGTATCCAAACTCCAAACACATCTTCACTCTCTACCACCAAAACTGTCCCTTGGCCTTTTCACGGGCCACACTGGGAGGGTGAATCTGGGGGAAGTACTCTAAAAGCAGGCATGGGCCATTTGGGTAGGAAATCATAGATTCTTGAGTACCCAAAGTGTAGTCCAGAAAGATGGGTACAGGCAAGGTGGGCACATTCCTTCATCCCTACAAAGCTCTCATTGTATGGGAAGGACAGCAGGTTGAGGAGGGCCGGATTAGAACCCTCTAAAACACTGGGCCTGCCTGGACATGTATCCCATGTTGCCCAAGTCTAAGAGCAATGCTGGTCTTATACACGCATATGATATTAAAGTACTATTGAAGAGGGACCAATGACTTGGCTGGTAAAGGAAGTTTAATCATATCAAAGAAATAGAGTGAGGAAATAAGATGTTGTCTGGAAGCCAATTCAGTGGCTTAGATTACTTGATTGTAATATTGGCTACAAGTACTTAACCTCATGTGTTATTCCATCTTCAATAAGCAACAAATATTCTGTATATGGTATATTTTCTTTTATATCTCACAGTATTTTCTGACCTGATGTGAATATTTCTTGGAAATTATCAGCAATTAAATTTTCTAATTGTCTTAGAGATTTTTGAATATGTTAATACTTCTGATTCTATCCTAACAGCCTGAATTTTTAAACTACTGCTATCTTCATCAGAAAACACTATCATATCACAATATTTATTAGGTTTAACAGTATCATCTGTATACTTTTATTGCCTTTTAAAAAAATTCTTAAGGCTGTTTTGCTTTATGAATCTATTTATCATTTTAAAACCCTCCGTAAATTCAGTTAAATATCATCGCAGAGAACAGAAATACACAGATAGGATAAATCCCTACAAAATAATGTTTTGGGGCATTAATTGTCAAATATGCCTTAATTTGCTAGTGTGATTTTTGTTAATCCTTTTTTCTAGCCACGTATATACTAAATTTGTACTTTAAACAGATAATTAGTGCCTCTTTTTGATTAAAAAAAAGTATAGTGTGTAGTAAGTAGATCTAAACTGATACCATAATCATGTGAAATTTCTAAATTTCACATTTCTAAATCACTAAAATTATCAGAAGAATGAAAAGAGAATGTGAAAATGCATAGAAAGCCTGGGGGTGGCATGGTAGGAAAAATGAAGGCTGACCTGAGTTCTGAACATCCATTTTCCAGATGATTATGCATGCGGGCAGGGGACCCCTGGCCTTGCCTAACCTATGTCAGATAGCAGAGTGTAGGGCACCTGAGACCCCACGGAGGTAACTTTAAAAACGGTGAGTCCAGCATGTTACTAACTAGTATATTTTGCTTCAAGAAATAGTAAAAACTCAAAATTCAAAAATTTCCAAGGAGGCTATCAATCATCACTGACTACTTACATAGGAAAATTAATGCAATATCTCAAACTCCTGAGAGGTTGGCGTCATGGAGGGAAATCGTGCTCTGCTACAAGGTATTCCCTCACTTCCTGAGACACAAGTATTTCGGTTGGTCGTGGCAACTGTACACACACATACATGCCTATGTTCTGTTCTGTGCCCCTTCAAGATCAGACATAATTGGATCAATACATTTGGAAGGATATTAGAAAAGCCATATTGTTGGATGCTATTTAATTTTTGAGGCTGCAAATCAAGTGCTCTCAAATTTCAGAGGGATTTTTTGATTTTTAAAATTTTCTTGATTTTTAAAAGTCTGTGCAACTGTGACATGACTCTTGACAATCCTGGGGCACATGAACAATGTTTACTTTTAAAAATAGATTCAAGGTGTTTGAGAGGCCAGTAATAATTTTCTTTTTCTTTTTTCAAATGGAACCACACAGATTATTGCTGCATCATTTGCTTGTTATTGTACCAATATGGAAATCACATATGGATTAGAAGTAGTTGGTCATATTCCAAAAGGGTAATGTAGTCTTTTTCTTTCTTTCTTTCTTTTTTGTTGGTTTGTTTGTTTTTGATGAAGGAAAGGGCATGGGTTAGGTGGCTATGGATTTCATTTCAAAGGCCCTCTATAGGACAAAATTCTAATTAATTTCTATTTGAAAATAATAGGAAGACACAATGCACATATGGAGAAAGAGTAACTTCTTAAAATGTTTGCCTATTACTAGGGAAGTTGACAACTATTTTATACAGCCTTGCTTCAGGTAAAAGATTTGGAAGTTATTTACAAAGATATTATTTGGGGGGAAAGGCGGGCATTGAATTATAGTCATGCCTCTGGGATTTATTATTCCCTATTCCACTCACATATTCTTATGACTATTTTTATTTCACCTCATACATAGTAAAAGCACACAAGTATCATCTGAAATACAACCCCACACAAAGGACTAGGTGGTGTATAATGGTGAGGGAGGTTGGGAGTGAAGAAGAGGATATGGTTTCTTAAAGCCTCCCTGTGGACACTAAAAGGAAGGTTAACATGAAGGGCTGACCCTAAAGGGGAAAAATATAGCCTGAAGGACCATAAAGACATCTTAGGGAAGAGAAGGATGTGTTATGTGTTATTTCCTCTTCATGGGCTATATATACACCAGTATTTATAAATGTCTGGCAAAGTTACAGTTGTTGAGTCCTCTATATTTTTATCTTGCAGCCTCAGAGTTTGGTTTCTAATTACATTAAAATGGAAGAACTGTAGAAAAATTCTCAGAGGTTAACCGATAATTTAAAATACTGCTGTTAGGCTTTATGTAGATACAGGTTATTGTTTAAATCAACTTGGGTTTTCTACAGGATTCTCTACTTTTCCACCTTCAAAAGTCAACTTATTGTTTCTTTGTAGGTCAGCTTACTGTTATTAATAATTAGTCAAGCTCAATTTTTAGGAAACAGAAATTCTTATACTTTGAAATGGCAGCACTTTTGTACATCATATTGAGATATCTTAAGGCCTGTAATGTTACAGATCAATTTCTCTCGGGGGTAAACTTTTTTTTATTTTTTTATTATTTTTTTTTCCCGCTCCCTCCCCTACACCCTTCCTCTCCCTGGGCACCCCTGCACCAAACATCTTCACCCTCCCCCTCCAGTCCTGAGAGATGAAACCACCGAGTGTCCGTTCCTGCAAAAAGGACTAGGCCACCACGAGGCCCTTGGCTCTGCTGCCCGTTATGGACACCTAGGGACCCCTAACGACCTCGGGGGTAAACTTTAGTACATAGATAAAAAGAAATCATGCCTCTCCCCCAGCTGCTTTATTTTTCCTTCATTTTGAGTGACCTTTCTAGATCCATTCTCTTAAAGAATCATAGAAATATTGGCATTGAAAAGAGATGGTGAACCCCAGCTCTACCATTCACTTTGTGACTTAGATACATCACCTAAACTTTCTTAAAATGTTTTCTCTGCCAGAGGGCATGAGTGGCACTTGGTCTGGGGTTGCGTGGACAATTAAATGAAACTGCTAATTGAAAGGGCTGAACATTCCACTTTCATGCTAGGTATTAAGTCAACATGAATTATCTTCCTTTCTTCCCCCTACCTTTTCCCCAGAGAGATTTTTTGTTTGTTTTTGAAGAGGAAGTCTTCCAAAGTATCATCAAGAGTATAAATAAACAATGAAACCTTGGCTCAAGTGTTTTTCAAAAGACAATAAGACAATGGCTGGGTATTAGTTGAAAGAAATGATTTAAGCAGTTCTTTAAAATTGAGAAATAGCTAACTGTGGCCTGTGTTTCACCACGGAGGGTAGATGGTGCCTTTACACACATTTTTCTTCACATATGTGATGCATAGTTGAGTGTACTGTGAAAGGATTGAGTTAAAAACATAATTAAGATTATGAACTCAATGGCAAAGTTAGGGATTAGCTCAAGAATTATAGCTCACAGTCAACCATTGTTTGTACAACACTGTGGTACTCAGGACAGGAGGTATAGTCTCTAACGCCTGACAATTAAGTATTTGAAAAGGTTCGAATGGAAGAACGCTCCAGATTTGTTTTGTTCTGATACAGAACGTTTTCATTGAGTCAGAGTTTCTGTAGTGTAAAACCTGAACTCCCGGGCGTAGATGCTGGACAGACGCATGGAGCTGTCGCCGTGCCGATCCTTGGGATTTTGCTTTTCTGCTCAATAATATTGAAAACAAAGGGCTTCTAAGGGCAAAGCTGCTTGGTTTTCACACGAGTGTTTCACTTTTTCTGTGTAAACTTCATAATCATTACCACAGTTGAAGTCATTGCAAATTGTTACAGAAATGACATCAGAGGTGGTGACTTCAGTATGGTTTTTCTCTCCACAGAATCCCTCCACCTCGAGCCCCCCCGATGAATGTCCTCTCTGCAGTAATCACCGAAGCTTTCGGAGTGGCACTTGTTGGCTATGTGGCCTCCCTGGCTCTTGCTCAAGGGTCTGCCAAAAAATACAAATACTCAGTTGATGACAACCAGGTGGAGTACACCCCAGCCCCTCTCCACAGCGGTTGTATCGCGGTGCTCGTGCTCCCAGATCCTAAGAATGTTGAACTTATAAAAAAAAATGTAACTTTCCTAAGTGTACAGCAATAATGGGGAGAACACAAAAAATCCCAAAAATCTTTCATAGAAAGCTGAAAATCTGGCCTTCATGGGTTGGTTTATAATATATCTTTTTTCCCCTTAGAAAGAGGGACATCTTGATGTCCGTTTTGATTTTAGGAGGGAATCTACATATATTTATCATTGCATGCTGACTTTAAAACAACATGGATTTCAAAGTAAAAATCACACTAATATTACTTCTTACTAAAGGGAGCAGGGGTTTATGCTAAGAATACCAAGGAATGAACATTTATTGATCATATTCCTGAATCTGCATCTGCTAGCTTCTTCTTTCAAGCCTTATGGCTCTACATTCCTATGGAATAGTGGTTAAAAATGGCAAGTTACCTGTTTCTAAATCTCACTCCGACACTATGTGCCCTTCATTACTTCTGTGCCTAGGTTTTGTCATCTGTAAAAAAGCAGATCTATTCATTTAACAAAGCCATGTACGAGGCACTGGTCTAGGAACAAGGGATCCAATGGTATATAACACAGACCACATATTTCCTCATTTCAAATCCTCCCAGTGGCTTCCCATACATAATCAGATGAAATGATTCTTTTCCCAGGCTTACAAGGCCCTACGTGACCTACCACCATCCCTTTCCTCTCTGATCTCATATCCCTTTTATACTCTGTTTTACCCATACTTACTACCTCGCTTTTTCTTGGACCCACTTGTCATGTTTCCGGCTCAGGATATTTGCACTTGCTGCTCCCTTTTCCAGGAACTCTGTTCCCTCAGATATATGCATGCCTCTTTTATTTCAAACATTCCCTTCTCAGGGAGGCCTTCCTTGGAACACTAAGATCTAAACACCAGATTTTTCCACTCCCTTCTCTGCTTTGCTTCTCGCATTATTCTTGTTTACTGTCAGCATTTCCTAACTAGAGTGCCAGCTCCCTGAAGACAGGCATATTTGTCTGTTTTGTTTCCTGGCAACAGCAGAAACAGGAAAACATTAGGAGGCTTTTGCAGTAATCCAGGTGACATTTGGTGACTTAGATGTAGCAATGCCAGCGATGAGAAGTAGACAGATTATGGATTGGTTATGGATGCCATCTGGGAAAAGGGGAAGGAGTCAAAAATATCTCTAATGCTTTTAGCCTAAGCAGTTGGAACTTAAGGTGGGGGAGAATGTGGGAGGACCCGGCTAGGGATGGTAGACAGCAATAAACCTGATTTAGTTACATTTGGGATACCTGTCAACTGTGCAAATGGAGATGCTGAATAGCAGGTTGGCCATATGGGTCTGGAGTTCAGAAGAATGGTCCAGACTAGATATATAGACTTCATAATTGTCAGCATGTATTTGGGTAGCTAAGATCAGAGAGAAAAATGCTCCCATATTTGTTACTGGTTAAGTGAGAAGGAACCATAAAGATATTTGGGAAGTAGTGGTCAGGAAGGTAAGAAGAAAATAGGAGGGTGTGAGGTCCTAGAAGGAACTAGAAGGAACCATTGAGGAGGAGTAAGTAAGCAACTATCTCAGATGCCACTTTTAGGCCAAGTAGATAGGAACTAACCTCTGGATTTAGATTTGTGGGTGTCATTGGTGGAGTGGTGGGGGCCGAAGCCTTGACTGTCGTGACTTAAAAGATGGAGGAGAGATTGGCAACAGAGACAATGAATCCTCGTACTTCCCTATAAGGAGGTTACAAGCATTAAATGAGTAAAATGCTTACAACAGTTTCTGGCTCATTGTAAGCACTCACTAAAAGTTAGGTATTTTTTTAGTAATGGTTAAGTCACAACAAATGGGGAGAACAGAAGTGTAATCCAGACAAGCCTATCCTTTGACAGGATGCACCTGTGGTCACCTAAAGTTGACTCTCATTAAGTAATGGTATATTCTCCTATTATCCGTCTTGTAGGAGTTCTTGGCCCACGGCCTCAGCAATGTGATCCCTTCATTTTTCTTCTGCATACCAAGCGCTGCCGCCATGGGCAGGACGGCCGGCCTGTACAGCACTGGGGCAAAGACACAGGTAACCTCACTGCTCAGAATGGGCCAAGGAACTTCCGGTTACTCTCCCTTTGGGACAGTAGGGAAAGTGAGCTTCTCTCTAAAGACCTGGAAATATTTTCACTTCTTCAATTTTTTTTTCTCTAAATAGTTCAAGAAAGTCTGTCTGTCTGTCTGTCTCTCTCTTTCTTATGAATGACCCTCCCAGAAGCGGAATGACTGTGTGAGCAGACAAAACTCCTGTGCCTGTAACAGCTTGTTGGCAGTCTTTGAATGAAGCTCCCTCTGGTGGTGCTGCTGATTTTGTTTTTGGCTAACCTAACCAGTCCACTGGAAAAAATTTCCATTTTTGTTCATTTTTCCTTTAAATGAAATGAAATCAACTATATGGAAAATCGGTCCTCGACGCTGAAATTCCTGTCCAGAGAGATGTACAGATATATACATGAGTAATAAGTCATCTGTGCACATTTTAGGCTAAAGAAACAATTAGCATATATTTTAGGAACTTAAATCAATTCAACATTTGTAAAGAGCCTGCTATATACCTGGTATTACGCTGGGTGCCAGCAAGCTGACAATGGCGACAACAAAGGTGCCGCCGTGCTGATGATGACGGTGGCAGGAGTGTTGGTGGGAGCGTGTATTGAGTTATGTGCCGGGCACTGCGTGTCATACTTGTCATGTGAGTGAAGTCATTTAACCCTCTAGACAACTCTGTGAAAGAGGTATAATTATTATCCTCAGTTTCCACATGAGAAAGTTGAGGAAAAGAGGGTTAAAATAACTTTTCCAGGTCACAGAGCTCATGAGAGGCAGAGCTGGGATTTGAACCCAAATCTTGCACCTTTAAGGACTATTACAGATAAGAAAATTTATGTATATGTTAATATAAGAAATTAATATTAATAGATAACCATTTTTAAAACAATACATATTTACTTAGCATTGGAACTGAATGAGAATTTATAAAACATTTTATGTGATCATTCAAACATTCACTAGGTGTCTGCCTAGTAGACCTGCCTTGCCCGACCTTGGGGGAAAGTGGCAAGAGAAAGATGGGTGAATGGACATTAAAACAGAGCATAAAATGAGGTAATAAAATTACTGATGAATGGACCAGGGACTGGAGAGGAAACAGACAAATTCGGAATGTATAGCAATTTGACAGATAATTGCCACAACTTGTGAGCTAAGTGATTTCAGGTATAGGTTCACATGTGTGTGGGCATAAACACAACTGTACTCTCGAATGTTTGTGGCCTGAATCTGAATGGTTTATGTGCAGTGTACTCAAGTATCATTTCCTACTCTGAAAACATTTCTATACATAAATTCTAGGATTTTTTTTAAGTTTACTTGCTTATTTTGAGAGAGAGCGAGCCCTGAAAGGGTAGAGAGAGAGGGAGAGTCACAAGCAGGCTTGACACCATCAGCACAGAGACCGATGCGGGTCTTGAACTTAAAAACCATAAGATCACAACCTGGGCCGAAAGCAAGAGTCGGATGCTTAACTGACTGAGTCACCCAGGTGCCCCCCAAATTCTAGGATTCTATACTAGTTTCCACCTGATTTCTCATTAGGGGTCATATATTCAAATTTCTTCTCCTCATGTTCAGGCTAGATAAACAAAGTAAGTGGCTAAGGGCATGGATTCCAGAGCCTGGGCTTGTATCCTGGCTCTACCACTAGTGGCTAGGTGACTTGGCACAAGTAACTTGACCTTTCAAGTTTAACTGGACTTGGACTTGGCTGTTAAAGTATTTGTTATAAGGATTATATGATTTATTACACCCTTACTTAGCCCAGAGCATGAGCACTAAATAAATACTCCTTCATTGGTAACAATGATCATTGATTGCATTGTTACTATTTATAATAAAAATCTTTCCAGAACCTTCTGTTTAACATCTAATGTTAAAACATCCTGGTGTGATTGGTGTGCAGTAGGGCAGTTTCTATTCCAAGCTGCCCCTCCAACTCGCTGGGGGTGTTGGGCAGGTTAGTGTCTTCATCCACCACATGGACAAGAGAAGGTTGGACACTGTGAGATCTCTTCCACCCAAGTGTGCAGCATGTCGTGTTTCCTTAGGCGTCTACTGCTTTTCCCACTACTATTTTGGTAATAACAAAACTGTCTCATTAATTTTTATAACTTTAAATATTAAATGTCTAAAAGAGATAATACATTGACAAAATATGTGGTTATTTTTAAATCTTGGATTTTCATTTAAGCTGGGCATTAATTTGCTCAACCAATGGAGTGAGGATGGAGAGGCACCTTTCTTCAGGCCACAAGTTTGAATGATAAAACCAACAGAACTTTTTTAAGGCCTTTTGAGAGTTATTTTCTGCATGGTCCTTTATTCTAGACTTCAGAAGAAATGAAAGAAATCCCACAAAACACTTCAGAGAAATAAACAAAGCTCAAGAGAGTAGCAACATGCAGGCTTGCTTGTTGAGATGGTCGCTAATCTGTCCAACAATTTCCATTACATTGCAGAGAGAAGGAATCTGATTTAATGTGCACACCCAAATCGAAAATGCTTTCCCACGGTAGTCATTTTAGACCTTTAACATTCCAACTGTTGATTTTATGTGGGTATAACTGATAACTGACCTGATTTGAAGAAGGCGCTGGGAAAGCCAAGTCCTTAAAAGTTTTGTCTTTAGAGAGGCTATTTATGCAACTGGTTTTCTTGGTGACAAGGCTTCACAAAACAACCCTTTAAATGGCTCTCTCTCTGTTAGGAACTAGAGTTATCCCCACTAAATTAATCTAGAACATCTAAGAACTCTTCAACTTTTAAGCTAATGACAACTAGTTAAAGGAGCAGTGAGAACCACCTTCCACTGTTAATTATTTCATCAACTGACTCTTCCTTATTCAGAAACATTATTAGGAGGCATCTGGGTGGCTCAGTAGGTTAGGAATCTGACTCTTGATTTCGGCTGAGGTCATGATCTCACAGTGGTAAGACCAAACCCTGCATCAGGGTCTGTGCTGGGCATAGGGACTGCTTAAGATTCTCTCTTTCCCTCTTTCACCACCCCTCCCTTGTTTGCATGCATGTGTGTACTCTCTCTCTCTTTCAAAAGAAGAAATATTATTGATATTTCTCCATAGAAAGTTTTTTTATGTAAATATGATCTTGTTATGTCCCCCTAAAGCCTGTAGAAGGCTCTGCAGAGGTCTTAGAATTAATACCTTTATTTACCTACAAGGTTCTGGGTGCTTCCTTCTATAGCCTCATCTTGGATGCTTCTCTTCCTCTTTCTCAGCTCTGGGGCCACATGGTCCTCTTTCCTTCCTGTGGGCCACAAGTGTCTGTGGCTGCCTCCCCTTCCCTCTAAGTGAAGTCCTCCCATCCATCAGATCTCACTGCCACTTCTGGCACAAGTGTTCTTTTCTTCAGGGTCAGTTGTGCACAAAATATCGATCAGTATGATTTCTATGAATCTTGCCTGCCTTCCACCCTTGACTCAAGCTTTTAGAAAACAGTGTCAATGTCTGTTTTGGTCCACTACATCCTTAGTGTCTAGCCAGGACTTAGCACATAATAGGTGTTCAGTAATTATATGAAGACAGAATGAATGAAAAATGAAAGTATCTGATAATGCTAAAACTAGTCAGTTTTTGCTGACATTAAGAAGGGACAGGTGAGGCGTGCCTGAGTGGCTCAGTTGGTGAAGTGTCTGACTCCTGGTTTCAGCTCAGGTCATGATCTCACAGTTGGTGAGTTCGAGTCCCCATCAGGTTTCCCACTCTCAGCCCGGAATCCTGCTTAGGATTCTCCTTCTCCCTCTCTTTCTCTACCCCTGGTTGCATGTGCTTTTTCTCTCTCAAAATAAATAAATCAAAGTTAAAAAAGAAAGGGACAGTTTGTATTGGGACTTAATATAGTACATTTGAAATAAGGAAAATCCCACTTGAAACCAGGCGCTGGGTCACAGACTTTAGAAAAGTGCTGTTCCAGTAGAAACGTAATACGAGCCACACAGGCGTCACATTTTAAAAAGCAAAAGAAACTAATAAAATTAATTTAGTAATATATTTGGATTTCCCCAAGATAGTCAAAATATTATTTCAACAAAGAATCTATCCAAAAATCATCAACAACATATTTTACATCATTTTCTTATTGTAGTAAGGCTTCAAAATCTGGTGTGTATGTCACATTTACAGCCTATCTAAATATGGACGAAACACATGAGTCACATATGGCTATATTTGTGCACTTAGGCTCATTTTACATACAAAGAATTGATGGTAAAGCCATTCATTGGTTTCAAAAATCAAATTGAAATGTTTGAATTGAAATAACAAGAGGTACTGAGGATTTAATACAGTCAGAGGCCCAAACACATTTCTGTCCTCCACAGGTAGAGACCCTTTTCATGGTGATTCCCTTACTGTGTGGCCTGCTGAGCACGGATATCTAGGAATAAAAAGGTCTCGGGGCTGCCCAGACACACCAGCACAAAGAATTGTTGGCAGGCCTTCCTTCTGTCCTTCCCTCTAAAGATCGGGAGCCATGAGAGAGAGTGCAGTATGCCCTGGCTCCTTCCCTCTGCATTTTCCTTTGCTTCCAACAGAGTAGACACTCTGGTGCTCTGCGGGCAGTTGGGGAGGCCTAACCGAACCATGAAGGGTGAGAGGCAGCAGCTGCTGTGGGCAAAGCTCGGTCACAGTCGGAAATGACAGCTGGTGCGTTTTTCTGCAACATTCAGATTGCCTTTGGGTTCTAATTTGCCGAGCTATGTTCCTTTATTCTTTCAAATTTGGCTTATTGCTTCCAACTTCTTTAAAGCTGTCTTCATCTAGCCTTCATTACCCAACATCCTCTCTCTCCTTCTGCCCTTTCCCGTCACTTTTGCCGTTCCACTACTTTCCACAGAGCCGTGCATATAGTGGGCTCTCAGCCAACTTAGCATGCTTTGGCCTTATTGAGGAAGACGACTATCCAGTCGTCTAGTAGGTATGGGTAACACTACTGCTTGCAGAGTCACCTTTGTTAGCAACCTACAACATATACAGTGTATGTAATGCAACAAGAAGAAAATCTAGATTTTATTATCCTTTACAGAGAATTAACTCAAGATAGTAGTTATATTTTAGAGCAAAAAAATTGTCACTAGTCATTTAGTTAGTATGGCATGGAAAGGGCTGAAGAGTAGCATACCTAGACAGTGTTTGCCCTGTGTATAACTAAGGGTGTGAACACTTGTCGTTACTAGTTACAACCTACTCCAACTTGAAACTTATTAGGAAGAGGGCACTTACGTGGTGTTTGTTTTATGAATTAAAAAAAAAGGAGGGATGCTTGGGTGCCTTAGTTAGTTAAGGTTATGACTTCAGCTCAGGTCATGATCTCATGATTCATGGGTTTGAGCCCTTTGTTGGGCTCTGTGCTGATAGCTAGTTTAGAGCCTGGAGCCTGCTTTGGATTCTGTGTCTCCCTGCTCATGCTCTGTCTCTCTATCTTACAAAAATAAATAAAATGTTAAAAAAATTTAAAAAGGAACAAGTTTCTCTCTTGTTTTGAAGCCTTATTTATTTTGAGAGAGAGAGAGTGCAGGAGAGGGGCAGAGAGAGAGAGAGGGAGAGAGAGAATCCCAAATAGGTCTGTACTGTCAGCGCAGAGCCTGACACAGGGCTCAATCTCACAAACTGCAAGATCATGACCTGAGTCCCGAATCAAGAGTCCAGCACTCAATGACTGAGCCACCCAAATACTCTGGTTCTCTGTTGTTTGGGTTGCAACATGCTTTTACAATTTTTCTCTTTGTAGGTCAGAAATATATAAAAAGCAGAATTTCATATGCAAAATACCAGATATTCAGAAATCGGGTAATACTTGAAAATACAGCTGCACTGTGTTATTCTTGAAACCTGAAATTAGAAAAGTCTGTGATAGTATTGCAAATATCTGATCTTTGTTCAACCTCTTTGCACAGTTACTGAGTGGACCATATATAAATGATGACTTGGACTGCATGATCTCAAAGACTTTTACAAATCCACATTTCAACAACTGTGGGTCTTAACTGCGAAGACAATGAATGTCAGTATTTGGAGAGCTTTGAGGGAAGGAACTATTATATTATTGATTTCTATGAACTAGATACACTGGACAGAGATGATAAAGATTTCTTGTCCAATTAGATACACTTACCTTTTGAGCTAGGGCAGCAACATTTGGTGAGCAAGTGCATGGAAGAAGCTAACAGAACCCATTTGCTTCTATGGTCTATTTCATAATATGGCTTACCATCAAAGGTACACAAATAAACTTTTTTACCCGTAGTTTATCATCCTTTGCAAGTAACATCCATTTAGTTCTTGACTCATTTTGACAGTGACTCAAATCATAGTTCAGTGAGTGCAGTTTGATTATTGATGTACATACAAGCATCATGTGAATGAAATGTCCATTAAATAGTAGAGAAAAGCCCAAAGGTAGTTGTAGTTTCCTGTTTTTAAATAAAATTATTTAGTTAGGTTGTATTTTCTGTATCAGCTTCACTGAATTGTAACATATTTAAGAACCTTAAAATACATTTGGCTTTATGGATCCCAACTTGGCTCATAATCCACATGCCTTCTCACTTTTGAATTCAATGATCTTGGGCAAGTCACTCTGCCTCCCTGTGTCTCAGAGCCTTCCAAAGGAGTTTAGACTTTAGCTGTCCAAAGTTCATGACTGCAACTGAGATTAAGCGTTGTATTTTCAGGTACATCGTTAAGTATATGTGTGAAGAGGCCCACAAAAGGGTCCTTTTCTTTCCATAAACATACTGAGTCACTGAACTATCTGAATGAATCCAATGATCTGCTCTCTGATCTGCTTTCTCCAGCCTCATAGAGTGTCAGACATATTTTGCTGTTGAAAACTTCTTATGCAAAATGAACAATTATTCCTAAATGATGAGTACTATAACAGTTTGGTATCCTGTGACTTGTTTTATGAGTGATCTTAGATCCCTAACAACTTGTTTCCCACAGGATTATTTTCCCCTTTGTATGCTAGGGAGTGCTAGAGATGAGTTCCACTAAACATGAAAGGGGCTGGTGTCTACTGCCACTTACCTTAATGGTTTTGAGTTTTGCGTACACTGTTGCCTGTATCAATAGTCTGTTCTTTTTTTATTGCTGAGTAGTATTCTATTGTATGGATGTGCCATATTTGTTTATCTATTCACCAATTGGTAGAACTTCAGTTATTTATAATTTTTGTGTTTATGAATAAAGCTGCTCTACTTATTTTCATAGAGATATTCTCATGGGCATATGTTTTCAGTTCTCTTAGGTAGTTCTGGGACACATGTCAGTGGATGTATGCACAACTTCATCAGAAACTATCAAACTCCTTTCAGAGTGGTTGTACAATACTGCACTCCCAACAGCAATGTCTGTGAATGTCTTGCTCTAAGTCCTGGCTAACCCTTGATACTAATTGATTGTTTATATATTTATTTTTAATTTTAGCCATTCTGATAGATCCTGATTCCCTTTACTATCTCCATAATGATATTCTGGCCACCTCTGTGGTCCCATGAAAGCCTCCTTTTCGCCTGTTAGGCTGACAGTTTGGCCAAATGTTTTTATTAAGTCATGCACATTCGCTTATGTGAAATCAGGTTCTCTATCAAGTGGAGCATAGTTAGGAGTCAGGTGTTCGAATTGCCTTTTGTCAGCAGGTTGAGTTGGTTGGAACATGATACTAATGACTCTTCAGGATTAATAAAACGAAGCCTATTTCACCACGGAGACTGCTCCTATAATCCCATATAACTGCTTCATTCTAGAACCCTTCCTAACAAAGAAATCCAAAGAGAGTAAATGCTTCAGTGGAAATTTATCATCAGCAGAGAAAAAACTCTAAGCTGCATATTCAGTTATGATTCAAACTCGCTAAGAAACGAGGAGAGTCAAGCTGAACAACAACAGGCTAAAGGACTTTTAATTGAAATGTCACTTTCACTATTAAACAAAAAAAGCCATTGCTGTGATGTGTGATAAAAGTTGATGGTGTCCTATTTCTTTGTGTGGAATTGCTTTTCTCTCATCACTGACTTAATTTGATTGCACCAGTTTGTCAGCTGTCACGTTTGGGTTTCCTCAGCTGCAAAATGTAGATAATGGTAGTCTAACAATCTTGTGCCAACATTCGGTTTCTTATAATCAAGATGAACTGAGAATTATAGTTCCCCCTATAAGTTTGGAATAATAAGAAAGTTCAGTGCTTTCTTCTTCATTTGTCTTGTATTTTACAGGTGGCTTGCTTAATATCTTGCGTTCTTGTCCTGATAGTCATCTATGCCATAGGACCTTTGCTTTACTGGCTGCCCATGGTACAGTAGTCTTTTTTCATTATCTACTTTTTAACATTACTTTTAGTGAAATCATTCTATATTAAAATGTCTTATAAGAGTGGCTTCGATGATCCTACATATGAAAACCATGTGACATAAGTAATGATTGAATGAAGGGGAGGTGGACAGAGTCCACATTTGATGGGGGAGGGGGTGGGCAGGGACTGAGAAGGGACCGTGGCTGTTTTTAGTTCTTAAGTTCATGTATAAACATGGCATTGTGAAATTAAATTTATTCTGTGTTCATTCTGGGCAATCTCTGTTATAAGAAATAGACTTTGAAAGAGTTTTATCAGAACTCGTACTGTTAGAAAAATGTGTGCAGGGCAGGGAAGTAGGGAACCAAATACATCTTGCCACCCTTGATACATCTTTATACAAAGTGATTCAGAACACCAGTGTTACCAGTGTTTATCTTGCTTTTCATAAGCCTGGGGCACTAAAGTGACCCAAGTCAGATGCTGGTCTTCGGAGGGCCAGAGACCGTCTCAATCCTGTCGTGTCCTAAGTCTTCATTCATATAGTGGGAATAAATCATTCCCACAAAAGGATCGTCTAATAGTCAAGGTCATTTTTCAAGAGAGTTATAAATATCTTCAGGTAAAACCACATAATTGATATTGAAGGCAATTATAGGGATACATAATATAAATATTTAATGTTTCTGCAACAAATTTCAATTGGCAATGGATAATGAAAGTTAAGAGGACATTCAACTTTATAACATACACTTGTATAATTCATGAATTTTTTTCTTTTTTATGTTCTAGAATGGTGTAAGTTTTACACTGTGATTTTATAGAATTGATAGTATATTCCTAAAGTACAATAATAGGTTGGTTCTAAACAAAATGAGTATTGTCTTAGTCTTCTAAATGGTGATTGCTTTTCTCTAGTAAGTACTTTAAAAGCAAATAAAAAAAAATACCTTGGTCCTTTTAAATTCAGATTAAAATCTTTATCTTACTTCTTCATCAACTTATTTCCTATTTGTAGTGTGTGCTTGCAAGTATTATTGTCGTGGGATTGAAGGGAATGCTGATACAGTTCCGGGACTTAAAAAAATACTGGAATGTGGATAAGATTGATTGGGTAAGTAGACATTTGACTGAAAATTACCCTCTTCAGCTTGACCATGTATTGCAAAATCAGCTTTTAATATTTATATTTGCAGAAAATAGTTTTGGCCATTTGAGATTTGTGTACTAATTGTAAACTACTATTTATTTTTTCAGACTCTTAAGGCATTAAAATAGAAAATGTCTTCATAAGAAAAAGAAGTGGAATTTTGTCCAATTTTGATTTATGTGCTGTTTGAAAACTTTTAAGTTTATTTATTTATTTTGAGAGAAAGAGAGTGCAGGCATAGAAGGGGCATAGAGAAGGAGAGACAGGATCCCAAGCAGACTCCACACTGTCAGTGCAGAACCCAACATGGGATTTGAACTCAAGAACCATGAGATCGTGACCTGAGCTGAGGTCAAGAGTTGGACACTTAACAAAGTGAGCCACCCAGGAGCCTCTTTTGCTTGAGAACCTATAAAGAAATGCTAGTTAACTTGAATGGACTGGGGATTCTCAAATTCCATTATGAATTGATTCTGGAAGTGAAGCTCATCAAGGAGGTACACACTAATAGAACACATATGAAAAACTGTCATTAATGACTAAGGAATATGTTGCATTAATGTAAGGTAAACATTTTTTTAAATTTTTTAAAGTGTATTGATTTATTTTGAGAGAGAGACAGAGAGACCAAGCAGGGGAGGGGCAGAGAGAGGGAAAGAGAGAGTTAATCCCAAGAAAGATGCATGCTGTCAACACAGAGCCCTACATGGGGCTTGAACTCACCATCCATGAGTTCAAGCCAAAACCAAGAGTTGACACCTAACTGAACCACCCAGGTGCCCCAATATAAGGTGAACATCTTAACAGTGACCACATTCCTTCTAAACATAAGCAGTCTCATAATTTAGTTTTATTTTTTTTTATTTTTTATTTTTTTTTGCTTTTTATTTATTTTTGAGAGACAGAGAGAGACAGCTGGAGCAGGGGAGGGTCAGAGAGAGAGGGAGACACAGAATCTGAAACAGGCTCCAGGCTCTGAGCTAGCTGTCAGCACAGAGCCCGACGCGGGGCTTGAACCCACGAACTGTGAGATCTGACCTGAGCCAAAGCCAGACGCTTAACCGACTGAGCCACCCAGGCGCCCCTCATGATTTAGTTTTAAAGGGTTTACATTGAGAGGAGCATTATGTTAAAAGGATATTGACAGGAAGAGATTAAATTATACTGAACAATGATAAAGTGTGGCTTCTACCAACAGAAATGTATAACATTCTAGAGAAATGTGTGTGCGGGAACATCTAAAATTTGTCCTCTTTCCAATATGGGTAAAGTATTTCATAAGTACCTTCTGTTTATTATGACATTCACCATATTGAAATGCAATTATCTATATATCTCCCCCACTTCTTTGTTCAGAGAAATACTTCTCCCACGGCTCAATACCCTACCACAGTACAATGCTGGGCTCTATGAGGAATGCAGAGATAAATAAGAACTACTTGTCTCCTCCAGACACTTACATTTGTGCAGGAAGCAGCATGATATGACATGACCTGGAAGCAAAAATACAAGCTTGGGGGTGGGGAGCACCTGGGTGGCTCCGTCAGTTAAACATCCAACCTAAGCTCAGGTCATGATCGCATGGCTCATGAGTTTGAGCCCCGCATCAGGCTCTGTGCTGACAGCGCAGAGCCTGGTGCCTGCTTAGGATTTTTTGTCTCCCTCTCTTTCTGCCTCTCCCCCACTCGCATAAGTGCATGTGCTCTTTTTCTCTCAAAAATAAGCAATAAATATTTTTTTTAATGTACAAGCTTAGTGCTAGGAAAAAATGGAGGCTGGACCATTTAATTTAGACTAGGTTGATACAAAATGCTCTGACACCAGGGATGAAATGTGATTTAAGACTTGAAGGAAAAGGATTTGATAGACAGGCCAAGAGGTTAAAATGACCCAGACTGATGAAGGATTATGACTTTTTAAAGGTGTATGTGTAAATAGAGAAATTAGTAGATGCAAACTGAATTACAATTTATTTGAGAACTCAGATAAAGTAATTCTAGGAAACTCATTAATTACATAAGAGAGAACACATTACTATATTGGAAGGGAAGAGATGCCAGGGAAGGCTTCTTCCAGGAAATGATGGGTAGGACATCTAGTAACAGATGGGGTATAGAAATTACCAGAAGGAGAAATACAAATAAGATATATGTATTAGAAGGGTTCCTTGAGTAATTTAGGGAAGATGGATGAAACTGCTTTAGTAAGTCAGGCAGATAAGTGAGAAGGCCTGGAACAAAGCTGAGGCCAGGAGGTTCAAGAGGAAGGAATACACTTGAGAAATATTTAAGACATTATTAAGTGGTCCTAACCACCAATTCATCATATATAGTGCATCAGTCTAGAACTCGTTCCAAGTTTCTAGTTAGGAACATCATTGCAGGAAGATGATGTCATTTAGTTATTGAACATAGAAGATGGTTTAAATGCATTTTGTGGTTACCTTTAGTTTTTTTGTTTTGTTTTGTTTTGTTTAAATCCAGATTCTCATTCTTGAGTCTTTTTGTTTTTGTTTGTTTGTTTGTTTTTTCAATTCATCTCTTTGTTTTCTGTATGTCATAAGCAAGTAGTTTTTCAGGAAGGCTCATGTGTTTTATATTCCCTGTTGTTGTTTTTTTTGTTTTGTTTTTGTTCTTGTTTTTTTTTTTTCTTTCAGATTAGAAGGAAGTTTTTGGTTGAGTCTAAAATGCTTCCTCTGGTGCTTTTTAGGCTTAGAACTATCGTCAGCTATTGAGGGATAAGGCATAGAAATCACAGGTCGATGTATTTGTTATTAAGTGTATTTATTAATTTTGAGAGAGAAAAAGAGAGTAAGGGAGAGAGACAGAGAGAGAAAGAACAAGCATGAGCAGTGGAGGCACAGAGAGAGAGGGTGAGAGAATCCCAAGCAGGTTTTGCACTGTCAGTGCAGAGTCCCATGCGGGGCTCAAATCCACAAAGTGGGAGATCATGACCTGAGCCGAAATCAAGAGTTGGGCTCTAAACCAACTGAGCCACCCCGGTGCCCCAACATGATTTGTTATTTTATGTGAATTAGTTTTTCAGCATCGATGCACAGTGAAGGTCTTACTTGTCCATGAAATTTGGTAATATTATCAGAATATTTCTTGTGACTGAATACCCAAGTAGCAAATTTCTGTGAGAGTGACATATCTTTTTAATCTCAAAATTGAGGATTATATACAAATTTTTTCTTCTAATATATTTTTGAACTTTTTTTTCAAATCTAGATGTTCTTTTAACAAATTATATATGTGCTAATTTTATTTTGTCTTTCTTTGTATCTATACATTTTACTATGACTAGTTTTGGGAGTGTGTATGTGGTTTCTCTGGGCTATTTACTATGTCTCTGGTTATGGATTTCTAGTTGTGATTATCTTTTTTTTAGCTTTAAATATGGTTTAATCTCTAATGTTTTTATTTTCATTCATATCCTTTTCTAAATTCTTCCAGCTTATTTCTTAATCTTTTAGTTTTTTTAAATATAGTTTTTCTTCTTTGACCTTTCAAATCTATTTGTGTTGGTTTCTGTGTGTGTGTGTATGTGTGTGTGTGTGTGTGTGCGAGTGTGATTGTTTTGCCTATTACATGTCTAAATCTACCCTCTGTCTCTGTTTCATTGTTTTCTTTCTTTCTCTCATTTCTATGAGTAAGTCACTTGTTGATTCTTTTATGATTATCATGCCTTTTTAGTGGACCTAACTATTTGCTGAAAAATAATGTGGGAAGGGCAGGAGAAGGAGGTGCAGGGGAGCAGTCCACAGCTATGACGTAGTATGTCATCAGAAGACCCGTCCCTTGTTGAAACAAAGCCTCACAGTCACAGGCTCTCTCATTGACGCTTGCTGCTTTCTCTCTGTTCTTCACCTTGCTTCACCTCTGTTAGTCTCCTTTGGTTAGGAAGCTGGGTTGCAAGTGACACAATGGCATTTCATTTTGCTGCTCTTCTTTCTATGGTATCAAATATAGATTAGATGCATGCATTTCTTTGTGTGGTGGCCCACCATTGTCCCAAGAATTTAGAGCTCTTAGCAAAATATTACTATATAGAACTTAAAAAACTATGATATTCATTTTAAGAAATCTATAATTGATTGAAATTTGAAGGTAAATGTGTTGTCTTACAATGTTCTCCTTGATATCATCCAAATTTCACAGTATTTGGCAAATCTCCACCATATTTTACAGTTAGGAGTTGCGGCCATGTTCTTATTTTATTGCAGCTGGGTTTTCCTCCCTATATATTCATTCTTTATATTGTTTTGGATGGATTTTAATAGAAGATAGTAGAGTAAAAATGCCTTTAATATATTACCTAAATCTGATATCCAAATCTAAACTTACAAATATAATCCTGGCAGCAGTATGGCAAATGGCTGATAACAAAAGCAGGAAGTTAAATAGGCTGTCAGAACAGTCTAGGCAAGCCATAGTAAAGTGTGAATTATGGCAGTCTTAGTGAATTGAGAATAGGGCATGGTTTGAGATCATTTTTATTAATAATTGATAAGGCTTGGAAAATGATTTGACAAGTAAATGAAAGAAGAGAAATAGTAAATACGATTCCATGGGTTCTGATTGTAGTGTCTTGAGGAATATTAGTATTATAAATGAAAGAGAACATTGAAGGAAGGGGAGACTTGGGGGTGAAGTTAATGAGTTTTCACTTGGACATACTGGGTTTGATGGCATTGGTAGACTGAAAAATGGTTTAATAGCTCAGAATTGGTAGTCTCCTTTGTAGAGGTGATAGTTGAAAACTTGAAGTAAATAGTATGATGTGGGCAAAAAGTATGGTTGAGAAAGGTGACATGGATATAGCAAATGCATGATGGTTGAATGAACCATTGGGTTTAGCTTGACAAACCCTTCCTAAGGCTGAAGTGGGCAGGTATCTTGTAGTTGCTAAGGAATACAACAGGGAGAAGCCATGACACAGATTTTTAGATATAGGTTATATTATGCAATAGACAGAATACATCCAGATTATTCAATATGTAGAATATATCTAAAATACCATGGAAATGAAATTATGAAAGATGTGTATATATGTAAAATAATTTGAAGGTTGAAATTTTATAAAATCATATGAGCAGTCATCACATGAAAAATTAGAAATTTTTATTTCTTTAAAAGTTTTTATAGTTGAATAATGATTCCACTTTGTGTTACAGATCAAAACCCTGTCTGAGGTAATGAGGAAATAGGAATCCAAAATGAGACTTGACTCATTAGCTCAGATCTGAGTTTGAGTAACTGAACAGTGAGACTAGAATTCACATCTACACCAATATATTAATGTATATCAATCACCAAAACAGACCAGGAAGAGGCAAAGTGATTGAGTAGCTGCTCAATGGTGCAAGGGTTTATGTGTTGACATGTTTCCTACTTGAGGTCAGCTTTTGAGTTAGTTTGTGTTTAGAGGCTATAAGCACCAACAGAGAAGGGAGCGAGTGGTAACACATAATGAAAAAATAGAGGCCTGAGAGTTAACTATTTCCTCATAACTGTGAAAAACAGCACTTGGATCTTTAGTAGAAATTGTTACAGAACAGTGTGGGGACTTACTCTAACCAATGGAACTATTTACTGGTCTATGTTGTTAATTTACATTTGATGGTTTTTTTTTTTTTCAAAACTATAAATGTAGCCCTGGGAAATAACTAAGCAATGGGAACCTAACTCACAATAGATGATGTTGTGGGAAAGTAACTATGCTTTAAAAATAGAACCAGATGGTACCAAAATTTCTGGTTGCTTTGATAAATCATGGCCTCTGGGCCCTGTGGTTTTTTAAATGGCAGGGACCAGGATCCTCAGTTCCATATGCTATATTGACTCATGGAGATTGGCCATGAGGAAGTGGACTTACAAGCTTTTGGTGAAGTCTTATTCTGCCACACCCAGGAGGGTTCAGTCAGCATTAAGGAATGAGTAAGAAACAAGTTGAAGTAATGATCAAAAACTTGCAGCCTTATTTTGTATGTGATGAAGCATAATGTAATACATTAGGGAGGACAAATTACACTAATACAAGTTAAAGACTCAAATGACTGTCTTTTTGCCTAAATAGAGGAAAAACATCTCAGTGTCTTACCTATAGGATGACAGGCTAAAAGTGATGTCATAATAAGTGCTAACTTAGCACTACATTTTGTGGTGATGGATCTGAACATGAGAACACTTAAGATATATTTTCTTGGGGTGCCTGGGTGGCTCAGTGGGCTAAGTGTTTGACTCTTGACTTTGGCTCAGGTCCTTATCTCATCGATCATGAGATAGAACACCACGTCTGGCTCTATGCTAACAGCATAGACCCTGCTTGTGATTCTGTCTCTCCCTCTCTGTCTGCCCCTCCCCCAATAAATAAATAAATAAGTTAAAGAAACCATATTTTCTATTTTATTCCAAAATATTTGTTTCTTCTGTATCAAAAAGAATTTTACAGATAAAAATCCTTCCATTTGAATCCAAGGGCTTAGATTTTCAAAATAGCCCATCATGAAAAACAATTCAAGCTCCATTTAGATAAATAATACAACAGAAAGGTATCTTGAGTAAAAAATACTACTTAGAAACATTTGCTTCAAACTAGGCTCACCTAGCCCCCCAAGAATCTGTGCTATACTCAGACTAGATAATTGAAGTTTCTAACTTTTTCATTTGCAAATAAATTGAATTAGGTTGTTGAAGATGTTTTAAAATGATAATATAAACATTCGGACAGAAAGAAGTCAACTTTGAATTGTGTGCATAGGTAAAGTAATGCAGATAATTTGGGGAAAAGAGAGGTTTGAATATTTTGTTGGTCCACTATTTGATAAATGCAGGATTTTCTGTTTAAAAAATATACCCATCTGAATTTCACAAAGTATTTTGCTTTTAAAGATGTTTTTTTGTCAGTAACAAACTTAGAAATGTCAACTGTTATACAATATTTTGTTGCTGATTGTAATTTCAGGTGGTGGACAAAACTGCAATAATGTTGGAATCCCAATGAAAGGAGAAAAAGATCTTTCTTGAAATCTTCTGAAATATTTTCAAGGGCTAAGTTGTCTCAGATTTTTTAGCTTCCAGAATTTCATAAGAAGTTGCCTCTTGCAAATATAATTTTAATAATCTTTAGAAAGACTGATCTAAAAGTGGCCTTGGTAGTGTTAAATTCAGTTGTTTTAACCATTATGCTTTGAGGGTCTTACTACCGTAGTTCTTTGTATAGCAGTCCCAGAAAATAGAAATTGTTCAGAATGACCAAAAATATGCTAACAATTGGCTTGTAATATTATTACATTAAATGGGAAAACAGTGGGAAATTATGGCAATGCTTTTGAACCATACACATCAACCAACTATTTACAGATTTTTAAATAAAGTGTTGTTGGGGATTGAATTAATATCTGGAAGTTTCTAGAAATAAAAGAATGTGCCTTTACCCCACCTTTGCCTGCCTGGAGTCTAAAGGGACCAGGCTTTGTTTTTGTGTTCCTGGGCTTCTGTTTACTACTTTTAAAATAATCTGTTTTTGCTGAGAGTTTTGTTTACAGGAATGCTATAGTATAAGATTGTAAAAAAAATTAGCAATCATAAGAGGAGAGAATACCAAAGGACTTGCATCTTCTGTTTCCTGTTTCTCTTCTAGGGCATCTGGGTCAGTACATACATATTTACAATATGCTTTGCTGCCAACGTGGGGCTCTTGTTTGGTGTGGTCTGTACCATCGCTATTGTGATCGGTCGTTTCCCGAGGTAAAATCTTACTTACATGCTGTTTATTTTGACATAGTAGCAAAGTATATGGTAATGCCAGTTACTTTTATTTCTGTATAATATTTAGTGCTATTTTCATGTTTCTGTGGCATCAGAGAATTAGAAATGAAAAGAAAAGTTTTTATCTATGTAATAGTGCATAACAATATTGGTTTTAAGGAAGAGAAATATTGTCCACACTATAAAATTGAGTATATAAAATCTATCAAAGTAAATTAACTCATAGCCATGCAGTGTATCATGGAGCTGTTTTTTTTTTTTAATCAAGTGAGGGGGATATATTATTCAATGACCATATAAAATCTAATCATTTAGAAAATTAGATAACTTAAGTAAATTTAATTTTTCAGAAGCAGATTTTTATACATACAAAAATTTCTTCTAGATAATTTATTGAAGAATTCTATATCATTTATTGAAGATTTTACTGCACATCTGTAAACTATTCCCCTATTTTGACCAATTCTTTTTCTACTTTCTCAGTGTTTATCATCGGATAATGCTATTACTCATTTCTCATCCTTGTCTTGAAATTCTTTGTAAAACAATATACTTCACACATTTTTAAGTTTTGTCTGTATAGATTCTATAAAGAGATTTCTATAGAAATCTGTGTAGATTCATTAGTATCTTCTGGTCCTATCTTGACATTGATTCTCTCTTTACTTCTTTTTCCCCTAAAACAAGATTTCCCCAAACACCATATATGCTCTTCTAATTCTTTTTGTCAATCTGCCTTTTGTTGCTTACAGAGATGGGGCTCTAGGAACCCGGGTGAGGTCAATTATATTTATTAATTCCTACTTAGGTGTCTCTGGTGTTATTCTCTATTCCTGAGGACCCCAGAGAAATAGAGATTTACCAGTGTTTTATGCACAAATAGGATATAAAATTTTAATCATTATGGGTATGCTCTAATTGTTATGATAAAATGACATCCATTTTGCATTCTCATTGTTAATGTAGTGATTAGTAAGTGACATTTTAATTTTTCTCTGCCTGAATTGTAGAGCAAAGACTCTGAGTATAAAAAACATGAAAGAAATGGAATTTAAAGTGAAGACAGAAATGGATGGCGTAAGTTTAGTTTTCTTTTCCTTTGTGTAATTATTAACAATACTTGTGGTTCAAATAGTTTCAAGGTACCATAAGTAAAAGTATGACTTTAATACATGATAATTTTATTTTTAATTAGCATGAACTTTCAGTGGTATATGGGACCACCATACATGTGGCAGTTGACATATAACAAACTAACAAACAACAAAAAAATTTTGCATTGCATTCAGAGAAGATGATCGCATAGTTCCTCCAACCATTCACATTGGGATCATGGCCCAGATTAGTTGAGGCATTGGAAACCTCTGTTCCACTAGCTACGTTTCATAAAATAGTCAAACTAAACAAATAGTCTGTTCCTAATTAAATGATGGAAGAAGATAGGGAATAGAGAAGGAAATAAAACAAGGTTGGATCATGGTACTGTTTTTATTATTTTTAACACAGTCAATAAGAGTGTATTATTAGCACAAGGTAATTGAGTTCAATGGTTATGGAATGCCAACAGGATTGGTTTCTTGCATAGCGGCCATCTTTTTAAAGAAACAGCTTATGTAAATTGTCTTGCCTTGTGCATGCTTGGGCAGACCAGTTGTGTTTGAGGTCTAGTTTCTTGTTCTGAAGGATGACCAAAACAAGTTTAAAGTTAGGGAAGAAATGTTGACTTAAATATTAGCAATTAAAAAATATGGCCTCACTTTGAACCTGCTTTGTAAGTGTTTAGCTAACCTATTTTTTCCCTCTATTTTTCATATGTACATAATTTAGTACCTCATGACGGCCCTCAGAACAAAGAGAACTGGGCTCCCACCAGAAGCCCCAGTTGTCAGGGTATTTCTGAGTAGACTGGAAGTACAGAGTAGCACCAGGAGTCCTTCTGTGACACCCAGGGAAGTGTGTGTGTGTGTATTTAAATTGAAGAATAATTAGCATACACTATTTATTAGATTCAGGTGTACAGCAGTGATTCAATATTTATATATATTATGGCTGTGTTTTTAGATTTTTTTTAACATTTATTCATTTTTGAGAGACAGAGAGAAACAGAGCATGAGTGGAAAAGGGGCAGAGAAAGAGGGAAACACAGAATCTGAAGTGGACTCTAGGTTCTGAGCTGTCAGCACAGATCCCAATGTGGGGCTTGAACCCACGAGCCATGAGATTATGACCTGAGCCAAAGTTGGATGCTTAACCCACTGAGCCACCCAGGCACTTCTGGTTTGTGTTTTTACTATGTGTGGAAAAGTTTTCTTCATAGAGAGCTACTAGAATTCAGAGCCCTAAGACTGTCCCAGGTTGAAGTTTTCCACCAATGATGACTTTCTTTTCTTTTTAATTTTCCATGAGAATGCAGTGCTCACAGAAAGTCCTAGACTGGCTCTAGGGCCCCTAGAGTTTTCTGTGTATCCACCGTAGACATACAGTTCTGTACATTAGCCTTGACATTGTTAGCTTTGAAAAATAATTCAAGCTTGATCATTTTCAGCTTAAAGATTACAGGTTAATCAATTCTATCTAACCTTTACCTTCTTCTCTGACTAAACATGTAGGCAAGTAAATGAGGGGATTTGTAGGAAGATAAACATGTCAAAATTCTTCCATATCTTTAAACCTTGACTGATTCCAGTATAGTCACACACCTGAATAATAACTGTCACAAGGATATCTTAGCTTTATTAGAACATTATAGTTTACGAATTATATAATGTTTTGTATCAAAAATAAGAGAGAAAGAAAACTAGGAACAAGATTTGAACATTGGCTGTTGGGTGGAGTTTTTAGCTAACGTCAAGCTTGGCAGTAGTCTGCCACTCCTCTCCTCTGTTCAAGCTCTTCTACCTTCTTCATATAAAACACACATCTGAACTTGGGAGACCTCTTTGGTGGGTGAACTCAACCCCACTGAGAATTTCTTTTCTGACACATGTTGAATCTCTATTCCTCAACCAATACCTGCTTTTTAAAAAAAATTATCTTAACTCAAAACAACACACTGGCCCAATCATGTGGTGTGTTTGGTGGGTCAATCTTAGATATGGGACTTTGTGATAACTAAATATGACAGGCCCAAGAATTGTTTTATTTTTTTGGTTTGTAAGAGATTTATTTTTTTGGAGTTTTTATTTAAATTCCAGTTGGCTAACATTCAGGGTAGTATTTGTTTCAGGTGTACATGTAGTGATTCCGCACTTCCCTACATCACCCGGTGCTGATCCCAGCAAGGCCCTCCTTAGTCCTCATCACCTATTTAACCTAACCCCCACCTCCTCCCCTCTGGTAACCATAGTTGATTCTCTACAATTAAAAGTCTGTTTCTTGATTTGTCTCTCTCTGTAAGAGATTTACTCTTGATTAAAAGTTAATTTTAAGTTAAGTTTTTGTTTTCTTGAAATTGTTTACTTGTAGCAAATCTCACTTTTGAGAGTTTAATCAGTTGTGTAACTATGGAAAATTTTTGAGATTATGTAGTTTAAAATTTTATCTACTTTAAAAGATGTAGAAGCTGAGAGTGGTTAAATGAATTGTCCAAATTCACATGCCTAATATTTTCTTTCTTGTATTGTTCTTTATCTGCCCATCTGCTTCACTAATCCCTGGGCTGCTTGCTTCTTCTGTGCAAGTACTAAAGCCTGAAGGAGTATTGCTTTATTTAGCTGGTAAGGAGTTATTCAGCAGAACTCACTATCTTCTCCATTTCTAGGGCAGACCCCTGCCCCAAAGGTCATGGAGAGCATGCTGTCAGCTGCAAACCCGAAGCTGCAGCCAGGAGACCTGGGCAGTGGCCAAAGCAGCACCTTTTGTTTGGAAACTTTTTCTTCTCCCTTCCTGCATCTCTTACTTCCCTCCTGTCAATCAGTGTAACTTAGGCCTGCCCAAAGTGAAACTACCTTCCAGAGACTATCTCTTGGTTTCATTCTCCTAATTAGAACTATCAGTCTATCAGTCCCTTGTAAGATTATAATTCCAGCCAAAAGAAAACTATATCATTATGAGGTAAATGACTGAGAGTTGACCCCTTAGGACATATTTTCATTAAAAAAATACTGATGATAAAGTAAATGAGTTTTTAATTTCTAGGTTGTATAAAAGAGGTACTTTGGGAAGGGTAGGTCTTCCTGGTACTCCGTGGATATCTTAGAGTGTTGCCTCCCCCAAGTCAGTGAGAATCAGGGCCTTAAAAGATGCAGACTCATCTCATGATTATTAATGTTTCTTAGGAAAAAGGAAATACATATTTTTTCCAAAGAAGCATAATTGTATATTAACTTTTACAAATAAATTTTAATAATGAAAACCTTGGCTAAGAGATTCTTCCATCATTGAGTGACATCTGGATTTGTAAGAGTTAGACTGTTTGGATAGTAATCCTCTTTTATTTCATTCAGAACTCTGAATTCATTCCTATTCTCCTCCAAAAGGAAACTCTGCAGCAGGTGAAAATTATCTCAATAAACAACCCACTTGTTTTCCTGAATGCAAAGAAATTTCATACTGATCTAATGAATATAATCCAAAAGGAAAATGCCAACAACCAGCTACTGGATGATATCAGCAAGGTAGGAAAGCTAGTTCCTATTACTGTACTACAAATAGCCTTGTATCATGACACTAAGATCTGTATTGTGGAATATGATATATTATAAGAGCCTTTGGAAACCACTTTCTCAGCTACACCTTATGTCATTTAATACTTTTTATTTGGTTCTTATAGTTAGCCTTTAAGAAATCACTGTCATTCATTCCTTTGTTCATTTATTCATTCATCCAACATATATCTAGTAGACATGTGTACTAGGTCCTAAAACCCTGAGAAGAATACACAAGACAAATCACTCTGCTAAAATGACCCTTTTACCAAGATAAAGAAGAGTCAGATCCAAATCTGAAAGAGATAGGATATGATAAATGATTTCAGAGAAGCATAAACTGTTGCCATCATTATAACATTATTATAAAAAACTAGCATTCTTTATCTCCACAAGTTATCTTAATTAACAGATATCAAATGTACATCAGGATAATTTTATGTAAATAAGCTATCTGTAATTATTTGAATCCATAAGCTTATTAGCATGGACTTTGGAGCTAAGCTCCTTGAGTTTGTGGGAATGTAACTGAGTTATCAAACCTACTGTGATTTAGTTTCCTTATCTCTAATCAGGATGATTAAGTGAGTTAATATATGCAAGGCACTTAGAATACTGTCTGGCCTACTCCAGCCTATAAAACATTAGTTAATATTATTAGTTTGATTGGGTGTGAGTAGCAGTCTCTCCACAAAGCTTGCCATGACTGCCCAGGTTACAAATATCCCTTTCTCTTCTATCCTTGAATTGTATTATCCCCATCACTCAGGTATGTAGGAGGTATTAACTCTCCCATTTGTAGTGTATCAGGAGCAGTTCAGTGACTCATTCCTGTTCCTTGCAGCTTTATGCCTCTGTCTCTGGGCCTCATACTGATCCACACCAGGGAGGCTCTAAATACACTATCAGATATATAGTTTGCTGGGTGCAATGCAAAATGAAAATATGAGCTCCCTTGTTTGACAGTTATTAAGAATTTAAAGATGACAATAGAGAGCATTAAACCAAGGAGGAGACCCTTCTAAGCATAGGACCCTGTGTGACCACACAAGTTGCAAGCCCACAAGGCTGGCTCTGCTTGTGCATCTCCAGCCCTGTCTTTTCCTCTCATCATGCTCTTTAGGATGTCACTTTCATCAGATTATTAGGAACCCCACCTGTGATGTTGGGTTGAGAAGAACTTGCACTCATGCCAAAGATGGATATATATCCCTAGTTATTCAAGTTGGATACAGGCCTCTTATTTATTTATTTACTTATATTTTTATTTTTTCTTAATGTTTATTTATTTTTGAAGGAGAGAGATAAAAAGTGTGGGCAGGGGAGGGGCAAAGAGAGAGGGGGACCTAGAATCCAAAGCAGGCTCCAGGCTCTGAGCTGTCAGCACAGAGCCCAACATGGGGCTCAGACTCAGGAGCTGTGAGATCATGACTTGAGCCGAAGTCAGACACTTAACTGACTGAGCCACCCAGGCATCCCACAAGATCTTTTTTTAAAGCCTTTAAAAACACATTTTTTAAGCTGTATTATGAGATAGGTAGGTTCTTGTGGATGACATAAGCTGACAACCCATGCACAACAATATTGTGGGAAAATTTATCTAGATTTCCAAAATTCATAATTAACCCACAAGAAATCTGTGGTCTTATTTTGCCAAAATGTAGATTTACTTCTTGATATGATTCTTTGTAGGCTTTATCATGTCTAGTGGATTATCTGATGTGAATATTCTTATAAGTATTTATTGATGATATTTTCCTTAGAATATTTTCCTGCAAGACTAAGTTGTTCCAACTTGTTTTTAGAAATTGACAATTGGCATGTGCTCATCTTGTAGCATATGAAGTCATAAATAAACCTCACTGACACAGCCTTCTGTGAGGAGATACCACATACCTGATTTTACCAACTTAGGACTTCAGAAATTTGAATCTAATCATCTAGTAGAGTCCATTGAATCTTAGGTTTTGGTACATAATGATATCCAAAGGGATGCTTTCACTCAGAACTGTAATGGCAGTGAAGGATTTCTTGAGAGTACATTTCACTATAATGAGAATAATGCAAATATTATGTGTGTTTACATACTGTGAGGTTTGAAGGATACAATAAGCATTCAGATGGTAATCTGGAAGCTGAGGAATCAGGCATAGATCTTTCTTCAGAATGGTTGAATGGATGGTCTTGGGTACCATGGATGCTCTTTGGGGCATCTCATATTATCCTTGTCACACTCTGTCCATCCAGGATATCAACTTCTTGTTCTAAGGACCATGTACCTGTTCCAGGTTCAGTTCACAGTCACAAGTCAGCATCAATTAATTTCTACTGCAGCTTTTCTTCCTAAAGTAGGGTGCTCTGCTGGGACCTTGGTCTTCTCTCACAGCTATATTTTCAATAGACGGTGGTAACGGAAGGGCATTTAAAACATCCTGGGACAAGAATAATCACATCACACTCAAAACGCAAACTGAAAAAGGATTTCCTGTCTTGTTACACTGCGACAATATACTTCCTATGTATCCTCATGAAATATCTTCCTGAATACAGAAGCTCAGGAAGATCTCAGAGTCCTGGAGTTTATTGGACTCATGTTCAGTATTGTGCAGGTTATAGATACTCCTATAATCACCATTTTGTGACCTCACTTTACAAAGAAAGTTTCAATCTGCTATTTATTCAAAAATTTCTTTTGCTTAAAGAAGGTGCTTTTTTTTTAAGTAGACTTAATTTTGGAACAATTTTAGACTCACAAAAAAGTTGAGAAACACTAGTACAGAGAATTCCTCGATACTCTGCAGCACACAGTCTTAGTGTTATTAACCTCTTGCATAGTGCAACATATTTGTTTCAATCAATGAACCAAAATGGATACATTATCATTAACCAAAGTTCATGCTTTATTCAGATTTCTTTAGTTTTGCTGAATGTTCTTTCCTGTTCCAGTATTCTATCCAGGATATCACATTATATTTAGTTGTTCTGCTCCTTAGATTCTGCTTCACTGTGACAGTTTCCAGACTTTTCTATTCCAGACTTTTCCAGACTTTGTTGACCCTGACAGTTTTGAGTACAATTGATCAGGTATTTTGTAGACTGCCCCTCTACTGGAATTTAGCATGGTAAGAACAGGGGCTTGGGGTTTTAGGAGAAAAACTATAGAGGTTAAGTTCCATTTTCATTATATTATGTTAAAGGTACATACTAGCAATATGATATATTTCTGTTAACCTTGGTTACCTACAAGGGGTAGGATTTGTCAGGTTTCCCCAGTGGAAAGTTACTCCGTTTATACTCTGTTCCCATATGGTAGCCTCTGGATGCAAATTGCTATGTGCAGCCCACAGTTAGAGTGTGGAGTTATGCTTCACCTCTTTGAGGGCGGAGTGTCTACATAAATTATTTGAAATTCTTTTGCACAGATTTCAGACAAGTAAAAATAAGAGCAGGGGAAGGAAACTCACATTCACTGAATATCACTCAGAGGCTAGTACTTTAATTAGGCTGTTACTTAATCATCACCAGCCCCATGATATAAGTGGCATTACCTGAATGTTACAGAAAAGGAAGGTTGGGACTTAGGATTGTAAAATACATGGGGGGGGGGGAATGTAGCTGATAACTGTCTGAGCCAGAATTAACGTATATAAGCTGCATCACTGGTCATCAAGAAGAGAAGATAGATGTTCTCTAGTCAGGCTTTAGGATGAAGCTGCTTTTCATGGGAGAAGCAGTAGAATGTAGTGGTTGGGAGCATGAGGTTCTGAATGGAAAGGTAGGAGCTTTGGATTTAGTCCAGGCTCTCACTTTGTGACTTTGGTCAAACTATTTAACCTTTCCAATCTTTAGCTCCCTCCTTTAGAAAATGAGATTAGTAACTCCATAGGATTGTTCTGAGAATTAAATAACTAACACAAAGTCCTTGATATACAGTAGGTATCAATTGCTATCATCATCATTAACAATAATAATAAATAATAAATCATTTGAGAAGTAGGTAGCATGTGATCTCATTAGAGGCATCAATTATTGACAGTTTCAAAGAACTTTAATTGTAGGATGAAGAGTTATTTTCATTTTCCAGCATTCCCATAAATCAAGAATGTATCTCAGGCATGTTTATGGAGCCACATATGAATAGTTAACTCTAATATAATAAGAAATACATGGTCAATGCCTTTTTATTAGGTAATGTTTTGTTAATAAGGTTAATTTCTGATTGGATACACTGCATGAAAACACATGCAAATGTATAATTTGATCAATAATCAAAACAAACTTAGTCTTGCAGAAAATGTTCTAAACAAGATAGTCTGACTTGGTAACATAAACTATCTACCAAGTTAATAAATACTTAGAACCCATTGATTATTTTATTATTTCAATTTGTTGTATTTATCATTCAAAAAAAAGACAAATGAAAAATATTATTGGAGCCCAGTTTTTTTTGTTATTCATGGAGAAAAGAAATATATGCTATTTTCAGGGACAGAAGTGAATTTTTATAATGTTATCTTTCCTTATATTCATTTTCATTTCAGTGTGAACAAAATACATTGCTCAATTCTCTATCCAATGGCAACTGCAATGGTGAGTTAGCTTAAAAAGTTAAGTGTTGTGACTTGAATATAGAGTGAGAATAAACCCTCTTTCCTCTTCATACCACTCTACCTCCCTCCATTGTCCTCCTCATTTCCTTCTCTCTCTGCTCCTCCTCCTCTCTTTCCTGTTCTGCCCTTCTCCCCCCTCCTCTTATTTCTACTTCTCTCTTTCTCCTTCCTCCATCTTCTCTCTCCTCCCCAACTCCTCTTTCTCCTCCTCCTTCTTCCTTCTCTCCCCTCCTCTTCTTCTCCTTCCTTTCTTCTTCCTCCTCCTTCTATCTTACCTCCTTCTTTCTTTTAGAAGCAAATTTAAGTAAAGATGTGTATGCCTACACAGAATGAAAAGTGTAAAGCTTTATTACAAGGTATTAAAAATACTTGCAACACTTAAGTAAATGGTACTTATTAGTAAATGGAAGGAAATCACAATGTTCATTAATTAGAATACTTAATGCTGAAAAGATGTCAGTTTTACTTATGTTGAATTTATTTATAGATATAAATGCAATCCCTATTAAAATTCCAATAGGACTCTTTTATGGCAATTGACAAACTTATTCTAAATTTTGTTTGTAAACTCAAAAGGCCAAGAATAGGCAAGACACTCATGAAATACATGAAATATATGAGAGAATGTTTTCTTAACTCTCAAGATATATTAAAAAGCTCTAATAATTAATGCAGTGAGGTATTGGTTCCAAGATAAATTAGCAGATCAATAGAACAAAGGAGAGAGCCCAGAAGGGTAGAAAAATCTCACACATATTGATGTTTGATTTGTGACAAAGTGGCCCTGCAGAGCAGTGGGGAAAGGGCAGTCTTGCTAATATACAATGATGAGGCAATTGTGTATCTTTAATGAATGAAATCATTCACTGTAATTCACTCACCTACCTCTACCTCAGTACCCTGTGAATCAAAGTCCTAACAGTGGTAGACAAAATATAAATTTAGAGATGAATATAGGAGAAAATACACAAGAAGAGCGAAGCATTAAGCATAAAGAAAATGACCATTAAGCTTTACTAGACTATTTTTAAGCGTTTTTGTTCAACGAAAGCCATCATACAAAGCATGAGAAGATACACCAGAGTGGAAGAGTAGATAGAACATATAATGTGGACAGAGGGCTGCACTCCTCTACAAATCAATGAATAATAAAAGTAGATAACCCACTAGAAATGGGTAAAAGATATGAACAGGCATTTTCAAATTTACCAGTAAACATGAGCGTGTGCTTGACTATTATTCAGAGTAATTAATGGAGAAATAGTGGATTTAATTTGCATCTATCCAGTACTATATACCTGTATATGTGTGTATATATCTGTGTGTTGATTGCTAAACACTTAAAAGTATGAGGATGCCCAGGGTTCCTGAGGGTGTGGGACAAAAAGTCTACTACAGTGCCGATGGGCATGTAAACTATTACAACTGCCTTGGAAAACAGTTTGGCAACATTGTGTAAAGTTAAAGATACACATCCCCTACGACCATCAATTCCACTCCTACTTAGACAGTCTAAAGAAATGAGAGCCTGTACCCAGCAAATTACAAAAACAAGAATATTCACAACAGTAGTATTTGTAACTCTCCAAACCTGAAACCAATCCATATTTGGAAAAAGGTAGCAGATAAACATATACATTTTGGTATATTATACATTTGAATTTTTATTTGATATACTTATTCAGTATACTTATAAAATAAAAGGAATTGAATAAGTTATATAAAATGTAATAGGGCAAAAAAGGCAAGACAAAAGAAAACATAAAATTCCAAATGCATTTACATAAACTCAAAAACAGAAAATCCTGACTTATATTAATTTTTATACCTCTAAAGACAATAAAAATGGAATCTGTTACTATTTGTACCTGGAGACATATACAAGATTATTCATAGGACTTTCTTTATAATTCCCCCAAATCTAGAAATGACTGAAATATCCATTAAGAGTACAATGAAAAAAGAACATGTAGAATGTTTATATAAGAAGATAACATACTATAGTGTTTATTGTATTACTGTATAAAATATATCAAATGGAATAAAATAAATGTTATATAAATATATGAATCAATGTCTTTGACCCCATATCGACATGGGTATAGCTCAGATGCCAGCTTCTCTGGTCTTTTCTCACTTCTTGTGGTAAATTTACTTTGTCCTGCCTTATGTTCTCAAAGAGTGCTTGCATAATACTGGTTATATAGTACTTCTTTGATGATCATTTTATTGAATGTCTTCTTCTCCTGCTTATCTGGAAACTTTAAAAAAAATTTTAATGTTTATTTTTGAGAGAGAGAGAGAGAAATAGAGCATGACCAGGGGAAGGGCAGAGAGAGGGAGACAGAATCTGAGGCAGGCTCCAGGCTCTAAGCTGTCAGCCCTGAGCCCGAGGTGGGGCTCGAACCCATGAACTGTGAGATCCTGACCTGAGCCGAAGTGGGGTGCCCCTGGAAACTTTTTAAGGGTGTTCTCGTCTCTGCCTCACTAGGCCAGGCCCTCTTTTCACAGAACAGGAATTGATGGACACCATCACCTTTGCTGTGTCCCTTCTGTAAATAGTCAGAACTAGTTGATCAGAATGTTTCTTCTAGCATCCTGTTCTCTCCTCTGATACTCCAGAGTATCCTGGGTCCTAGTTCTCCTTCTTGTTCAGAAACACCATCCTGCCCTCCTGTCCCTGTGCTTTATTTCTTTTTTAATGTTTATTTATTTTTGAGAGACTGAGAGAGACAGAGTGAGAGCAGGGAGGGGCAGAGAGAGAGGGAGACAGAATCCAAAGCAGGCGCCAGGTGTGAGCTGTCAGCACAGAGCCTGATGCAGGGCTTGAACCCATCAATCGTGAGTTCAAAACCTGAGCTAAAGTCGGATGCTTAATGGACTGAGCCACCCAGGAGCCCCTGAGCTTTATTTTTTAAGCTCATTTATTTATTTTGAAAAAGAGAGAGGGAGGAGTGAGGGAGGGGCAGAGAGACAGAGAGAGAATCCCAAGCAGGCTCTGCACCATCAGTTCAGAGCCCAGTGCAGGGCTCGAACTCATAAACCATGAGATCATCATGACCTGAGCCAAGATCAAGAGTCTGATGCTTAACTGATTGAGTCACCCAGGTGCCTCACCTCCCTGTGCTTTTATATACTAAGAATGTCCATTTAATTACTAAAACCTATAACTCTTGGTTTTATTACCTTTATATTTTCACCTTTGCAACTCTGGTTCTGTCCTTAATCATGTTCAAAATGAATTAGTATTCTTTTTCTGTCATGAGATGTTCTTGGTTTTAATCCATGATAGAAAATACCCAGTGTCCCATGCTCCTCTCAGACAGAATAGGTCAAGCACTTCCTGCTATGAGCCAAGATAGCCTGAGAAACCTGTGCATACAAGGCTGCAGGAAGCTACTGTGAACTCGTGGTACTGACACGCAAGCTGAGATGTCATTGCCATCCTGGCTTTATTCTGTCAGGTAATGACAGATTAATCTTAAATCACCTTTACTTTAATGTCTGTCTTATGATTAATCATAAAATGTCCCTTGTGAATATCCAGTGCTCCCTCCTTAGCATGGCACCTAAAGCCCTTTCTCATCTTCTTCTACTGCTTTCCCCTTCATTCCACGTTACAGGAACCCCCGATCCAAGTCAGATAAATCAACTCATGGCCCCCTGCATCTAATTCAGTCATCCCTGGCTCTGAGCTTTATTTGGATTCTCCTGAATAGAACCATCTCCTTGATCTGCCAATCCAGACCCTATCCTGTCATCAAGATTTAACAGAAAAGTAAAGTAAATTGAAGGACACACTGCTTGGCAATCCCATTAAGTATAAAAAGAAGTCAACCAGACCCACACAGGGGAACGTGCTGTCAGAACAGCCTGGAATTCAGTATCTTCAGCTGTGAAATGGAGATCATAGTAATAGAAAAACAGAGATACCACATGCTTCACTCAGTCACATATTGTCTTAATTGGTTATAGAGTTTGTTCTTTTTCTGCATATTTTCTTCTAACTAGATGTTTAAGGCAAGAAATACATTTTAACTTTTCATTGCATTATCCTTCAGTGTTCAATGAACATTTGGTCAGTGAACGAAAATTATAATGATAGACAGTATCTGTATAGCATTTGACAGTTTTCAAAGGACATCCTTCTTGATAACTCTGAAATAGGTAATTAGTAAATCCTGTACTTCCACTTTCAAATAGGTGACAGGATATTCTTCATTTCACTGATGAATCAGTTGGGGCCCATTGGGGATAATTAACTTGCTCTGAATCGTGCAGTTAGTTAGGGACAGAGGCAGGATTTGGGTCCCTGTTGCAGGTGGGCATGAAGACAAGAACGGGTGCTTGGAGCTGGGACAGGAGAGACTGGTCTGAAAGCAGCCTGCGGGGAGACTGCTAATCCCTCTGCCTTGATCACAAGGTTATGAAAATGGAGGGAGATGATGAACTTGAGGGAGATTCCAGAATGTCATGAACACAGCTGTCACTGAGGAGGGGAGAGGGCAAAACAATGATTCTGAAGCTTTGGACCTCTCACACTGGGATGACCTGAGGTCTGTGGGGGCAGGGAGGGAAAGGGAAGGTACGTTTACTTCGGAGGGTGGTGAATATAAGACATCCAGAAGACATCCAGTGGGTTTGCAGGCACACTAAACAAATCTGGAAGTAACTAAACCAAAGAGAGATAAAGCTGAGCAAGGGAGTGGGACACAGAGGGGAGAATTAAAAAATCTCTGCCCTCCTGTAATAATTTGCACAGAAGGGGAAGATTTGTCATTGAGCCCATGACCAAATAATCAAAATATATGAAACAACTACATAAATGGTAAGGTGGCAGTCACCATATTTATCTGAATGAAAGCAAACCTTGCTCAAATGTGAAGAAATCTTCCATTGCCATGTGTAGGCTATGTTCCCAAAACATTGTAGTCACTTGGGGAATGTAGCCATTCCCGAGAAGCACTCCTGCACACATCTCTCTTAGCGCTATGGTTTGCCAGGTGTATTACCTTACCTCCTCTCCAGATCTCACCTCATGTGTTCTGTTCTTCTTCTCATTCCTGCATTAACTAGTTAATGTTCTGTTGCCTTGGCACATGTTTCCTGTACTTACTGAACATCTATTGAGTCCTGAGCAAAATGACTGGTGATGCATGTTCAAGGGTGAAGAAGGCGGGCATGATTTCTGCTCTGACGGATCCTGAAGTCTAAAACAAGTTCCCTGCCCTCACTCACCACCTCTCCTCACTCCCCAACCCAGGTGTACTGGTTTTCTATTGCTACTGTCACAAATTACCACAAACTTAGCGCTTAAAATAATACACGTTTATTATTTTATAGTTTTAGAAGACAGAGGCTGAAATGAATCCCACAGGAGAAGATAAAAGCTTTGGTGGAGATGTATTCTTCATGGAGGCTTTAGAGGAGAATCCATTTATTTCCTTGCTCTTTACAAGGTCTGGAGGCCATCTGCACTCCGTGACTCCTGGCCTCTTCCTCCATCTTCACACCAGCAGTGAGGCGTCGTCAGATTTCTCTTTGACCTTTTTTTATACCACCACAGCTTCTCTGATTCCCACCCTCCTGTCTCCCTTGCATAGGACCCTTGTGATTACACTGTGCCCCCCTGGGTGACCTCGGATAATCTTTCTATCGTAAGGTCCTTAACTTCATCAAACCCGCAGAATTCCTTTTGCCGCATAACAACATATTTACAGGTTCTGGGGATTAAGACATGGATATCTTTGGAGGCCATTATTCTGTCTACCACACCAGGTCACTCCTCTAGCTCCTCTGCATAATTTTTCCAGCCTTCAGAAAACTTCAAATTACTAGTTCAGTCAGCTGACTTCCTGGTGTGGTTGTGTCTGCCGAGGGCAGGGACCATCATCTCTCTTGTTTACCACTTTACTTGCCTTACTTAGGACCACACTCTGCCCAAAATACGTCTCTATTGACGGATTGCTTGATTGAATGAATGAACAAATGAGTGAATGAACAAATGAGATGCTCAATAATATGTGTATATGTTTTTCAAAAAGAAAGTTATGGTTTGTTCTAAATATTTTGTATCTCCTTTTTTTTTTGAGAAATTAGAGATGTAAATCTGCTTCTCAATAGTTAATTGATATCAACAGAAAATTCTTTCTCTTAAAAAATTATGAGTGACTCACAGACTGTCAAGAACCTTTTGAAGTATATGAAAAGCACTCCTAAATTATGCAACTATGAATACTTTTTAATTAAAGGAGTTAATGAATATTCTACAGGAGAGAGCTTGCTTCCACAGTCTGGAGTTAATTGCCCACCCACACCTGATGGTTAATTTCTTTCTGAAATGTTGTTTTTTGTAGATAAAGCCCATCATTTACCACATCTCACATGGGTATAGATTAGTTGTCTCCCTTGCACATGCTCCAAGCTTACCTCATTTTGCTTAAGGCAGGATATTAGCTGTGAATTCACTTTACTCTTTTCTACGACAATGTGATTTTTATTGCACTGGTTGATTTACTTAGGAGCTTGGAACACAAGGTTATAGCCATAAAATCAGTACAATGGCAGAACCGAGAGGGTACTGTGTAAAAGAAATCTTCACTTGTTTTTGGAAAGATTTCAGAAGTGTCCATTCTATTTAAATTTTCATTTGAGTGAATTGGTAACTTTACCATTAAAGATGTCTTCTTTATTTGAAAAGGCATTATGAATTGCTTCTCTTAAAATAGCTTACTTAAATTATTATCTACAACTACAAGGCACAATTCTTTTGTCTTATTTTGTTTTGTTTTGGATGGCCTGAAAATATGCCCATATTTTGATTAAAGGAACAGGAAAGAGGAAACTGGATGTAAAGTGGAAGATGAAGCAAGCACACTGAGACAATAGAAGGCAAATTTTTGTATGGCTATTGATAAAACCCAAACATGTTTATAGTTAACAATCTATCACCACTTATATTATAAAATAATCAAAAGAAAATATGAATAATGACAAGTACCAAGTACAATTTACAGGTGAAATAAGTGTGATAGGATAGGAAAGGAAAAAAAAAACTTCTTAAAGAATCTTCTGTGCCTTTTACCATCATTTTCTGGTTATTTAGATCCAGTGATCAATCCCCCTAAATAACATCCACATAGATTGTTTTCTCATTGTAGTATTAAGTTCTTATTGGCAAGTAAGCTTCTTGTGAACTAGTAGTGGCTTCCTCAAGCATAGAGTTGTTAAAACTTCTAAGATCTTTGATCTCAGTGGAAAAAATACTATGACTGATTAGCATGTCTGTCTGGCTAAGGGATGGGGATGATAGAACTCATGCCATACCGTAATAGTTACAGATAAAAATTTATATATCTTCTTTTAGGAAAGGCAATGAATTAACATGTTTTTGGACATTCTGTCTCTGTATCTCTAAACAAAATGAAATAGCAGCCTCACGTCAAGCTCTGTGCTGACAGTGAAGAGCCTGCTTGGGATTCTCTCCCTCTCTCTGTCCCTCACCCACTTGTGCGGGCGCTCTCTCTCTCTCTCTCTCTCAAAATAAATAAATAAACATTAAAAAATAATTTATTTCTTCAGAGAATTTCATAATAATTAATGAATTGGTATTCGTTTAGTAGATTTTGCCTGCTAACAGGGGAAGTATCTTACTTCACATGGTTTGCTCTGAGAGCCACATCAGTTCTCAGGGGGACTTTGGACATGGCCTGTCATTGTTTGGAAATAAGGAAACTATAGCCGTGAAGACGTTGGCAAATAAGAAGTCCTGAGTAAATTTTTTTCCCTATCAGGTACATTCAGAGGCAGATTTACTGTGAACCAAATCAAGCTTAATTTTTAGGGTCCCTCACACACATCCCTTCCAAGTCCAAGGGACAAGCCCCAGCAATGCATCTCCAGACACCACAAAACAGGGCTCTCCCAGGGGGCACACCCACGAAGGAGCCTGAGTGCTACTGTGGACAGAGTGCTGATCAGAAGGCCTGGAGGCCTCGACTCTAGTCAGTGGTTGGCCTGGGCTTGCCAGGTATTGGAAATCATCTAAAATCATTTAAAAGTGTTGAGCTTCCGTTTGTCTCTCTGTAATTAACCTATCCCATCTTCCTCTCAGAGTTTTCTGAGAATTGCCAGGAATAATGTTCAAATAATTAAAAATTAAAGATTTCAGAAGTAACTAGTCCTGAAAAGTGTTTGGAAACAGTCTTGTTAAACATGAGGCCACTGTTACCTTTCCACCGTTCAACCAAGTCTGCAGCTGAAATCTCGAATTCTCCATAACTCGTCTCCGTTTCTCCTACAGAAGAAGCTTCACAGCCAGGCCCCAGTGAGAAATGCTTTTTAATCCTGGATTGCAGTGGAGTAACTTTTTTTGACTATTCTGGAGTCTCCATGCTTGCTGAGGTATTGTGTTTCCACTGGTTCTTTCCCTTTTCATCAGTAATGGGGTTTTCACCAGCTGCTCTCTCAGCTCTGGTGCCTTGAACCCACCTGTTTTAATGCTCATCTTACTCATTCTCCTCAAGGAATATGGAACTTTATACCTCCCAGTGCCACAGATTTGTGTTTTCAGGATATCCCATCAAGCCTCTGGTGTGTGTGTGTGTGTGTGTGTGTGTGTGTGTGTGTGGTGGGGGGGGGGTCTCCGGTGGGGGATTCACATGGGGTAGTCCAAGAGAATAGAACACAGGCTTGAGATGTACTGAGCATAGTGCATTCTGGGCGGTCAGCTTTCAGGGCTCTAGAAAGAAGAGAAAAGACCCCTCTGGAGAAAGTGGCCTTGGTCATGGCAGGATGTTTTCTCTTACCCTTATGGGTGGGTGTAGTTTGACCAGATACCATATCTGATTTCTGAAACAGCCTCCAGTGCATGGGCTTTTCTCTGTTCTATCAGACGATGGTGCTTACTTCTCTAGCCCATGATCTTCATGGGTCCCTGTGACCCTGAGGTGCAAAATTAAAGCTGCTTATTTCTTTAAAATGAACATAATTCCCAAGACATGCCAACAGATGGAACAACACCTAGTTTTTCCAATTCAAGGAAAACTCAGACACTTCTGGATTGTTTTTCCTCTGCTTTTTGAGCAAATACTATGTCAACAGGGAAGTTACCTCCTTCTTATTTCCACTTATTCTCTCCCTCAGTATCCTAAATTTGTTGGGAGAGGGTCTCAAGGATGGAGCAACATCTGTTCTTCAACGAACCTCTCAGTCTTCCACCAGCTTCTGTGTTCTCTCCCCAGAGGTTTGCTACCCTCACCTCACAGGCTCCCCCAGGGGTAGCTTTGCATTCTGCCAAAAACTTAATCAAAATCCTGTGGAAGTGTCTGGAGCTCTTTCTCTGCTTCTCTCCCCCATTTCCATTACTCTTTCGCACAGATTTCACCCACCTGACCCTTCCTGGGCTCCAGGTCTGACTGTGTAGTTCAGGGAAGCTCTTGCATTTTACTCAGGCCTCCACGCTCTGGCCCAGAAGCTGCTCTGAGCAGAAAGCAGAGAGCCTGGAGAACTTGCCTCATGTGTTTCTTTGTCTCCAGAAACTCAGTCCTGTGCTCCCGTTCTCACCGTCTAAAAACAGTTATTTGTATAATTTTGATCGGTTATCTACTTAATTTATGGAGGATGGGATAGTCTTATATTAGTAACTTGTCAGGAAAGACATAGAAATATAAAATGGACTTTTAAAGGGTTAAGGTCAGTAATTTCCAAGAAGTTTCACATTATGGGTGTTGGTTGTTTTCCGTGGTGTTTCATAATTGTGCCTCTATTCATTTATAAACATAAATTTGAAATGTCCAACATTCCAAAATCAAGATAGTGCAAAAAAAAATGAAAACAAAAAACACAGTGCAAAGATCCCCTTTGGTATCACTTTCCTATGAAGATGAGGCTGCGACTAAGGGGAAGGGAAGATGCTTAGTGGGTGGCCCTCAGAGAGAGCCTGGTCCCAGTTCTGTCACTCTAGTTGCAGTGTGTTACCCAAGGGCACCTCCTGGACCACTGTGTGTTCATCTTGTGAGAACAAGGGGGTGAATTTGTTCCATTCAGTATGAGCAGATATTTAGAAAACAAATTGCACAAAAATAATTGAATTTTAAATATCCTAGGCCTTAAATCTAGTGGCAACTTTTGCTATGTTACCCTTTTTCCTATATAATATGCTTTCATTTTCTGTTGTTGACTATAAAATCTTTGCACAATTGGCATAGAGTTTAACCTGAATGTCCTGTTTTCTTGCATCTAAGTCTGCTCTGTAGACGGATAGATCTTCCAGGGGGTGGGCGTGGGGGGTCCTTGTGTTCGGCATTTCTATTTCTTCTGTGTCACCAGGGGTCTGGAAGAGCGCTCTGAAGTGTGCACAGAAGGCTTACTGGGGCTGCTCGTCTGCCAGGCAGGCCTCTGGGTCCTAGTTTAGGACCTGGAATCTTTATTTAAACCACAGGTGATTCTGAGGCAAGTGGTCCAAGCTCATATTTTGGGAAACACCAGATTTGGATTGTCCATTTATTGGGAAAGACCGTTTTTGTTTAATAATATTTAAAATTTATTTTGAATATGCTTAAACATTCATTAGCTGCTCTCTCTAGATGTTGCAAATCAGGATTAGAGTTTATCAGGAGGAGGAAATGATTACCTATCCCACAGAGTTTAGGATCTAAAGTTGAAAATTCAGAGTAATCCAAATAATTTGGACTGGGCATGTTAAGAAAGTTTCTTTTTCTCATTCATCTTCATGGTTTTAAAATGCTACATAATGGAATTCTGGGACAGATCACCCAATGTGTCTTATTATTAAATTAGCAGAAAATACCACTTGCCCCTGGCCTGGTATCTTCCATCTGTGTCTAGAATATCAGCAGTTTTGTGTCAATCTGCCCTTTGTAATTTCCTTATTACTGCTCAGTTTATTTCATCATGGTTATAGTAAATTATGATGTATGTTAAGAACATTAGCTTTAAAGGTAGATAAATATCCAAATATTAGCCTAGTTGCATGATCTGGACCTAAGCATTTGCTTTTCTTTAAACTGGAAGTAGAAATACTCACTTCATGAAGTTGCAAAGCTTACCAATGATATATGGCAAAGAACGCACACAGCAAAGTTTTTAGAAATTAATAAGTACTCAGTAATTCTAGGTCTTATAATTTGTTCTCATTTGCAAAAGTCATTTCTTAAAATGCAAATAATATCATTGTTACTAATATTATTTCATAGTTCTAGCCGTTGAAAGAGGGTCCAGAGTCAAGAACCCCAGGGTCTCTTGAGCCACGCATGCGTGTCTCCCTGCTTCCTAACATTCCTGGCTTATTTTCTTAGTCACTGCAGTGGTAGGAACGTTCCCCTAGGAGGTATGTAGGTTGAAGGAAATGGAGCAACTTTTATTTATTCTTCTACTTGGGACACAGGGAAGGTCAGCGATTATGTTTATCAACATCAACAAACCACCTGTAGCAATGTGTGTGTGGTTCCTGAGCTTGAGAAAAAGTCAAACTCTGACCAGTCACCTTGAATCAATCCTTTTCACTTACAAAAACAGGAGCCATTTATTCCATGGCAAAGTCTCAGTCCATGTATTGTTTGTTTGCTTGTTTATTCATGCTCAGAGTGACACATCTCCCATTATTCTACAGTTCTTCTAAAGTATCACTGCTTACTTCTGGAACAATATAAGGGAATTTTTTGGGTTGATCATGCATATTCTTAGAATGTGTTATAAATGCAACTTTCTGTATTTTATATGTAAGATACATCTCTATTACATAACCAAATCCATACTAGAGTTGCTAAAACTTCTCAGTTTATTTTCACTGCATTTCATGGGCTGACTTTGGTCTGGCTGAATTTAAAATCAGGGCCTTCAATAAGGTGTTCCTACCTGCTGTTTTCTAGGACCTCATGAGTCAAGACTCTAAGGTACACCAAGCAAATTAATTAGGATCTCTCATCTTGATGGGGTTTTAATGGAAGCTGGACAATCAAACTTGCCTTTGATTATTTTGGTTCTCAGCTTTCTATCCGTGGATGGGATCTGAGAGTCCATGAATATGAACAAATTGTTGTAAAATATTAAACTAAGCAGTGAGTCAGCAGTTTTCATCACGTTTATAAATGGGTCCTTCCAATAAGAGAAAGTAGAGAACAATTTTATATCATTCTTAAGGGAAGGAAATGTGGTCTTTACATTTTTATTAAGTGAAGTTTCATTTATTAAATGAAAACGTAAGTAGCCAAGCTTAGTTGCAGTAAAGGTAAAGACTGTAGTGCATTAATCTTAGTTTGCTAAGGCCGTCTCTTTTAGAAGTTTGTTCTGGTATGCCTGACTGTGTAACAATGCCTCCCTCTGGTGGTCTGACATCATAAATATTGGCTTTTTTTTTCTTTTAAACTAGATATTCTTTTTTCTTAAGTCCGTCTTTTTCTTTCCTGCCTGCTATGCTGAACTAACTGTGGGTATACTATTTTAATTCTTTCAGGTTTGCATGGACTGTAAGAGCAGGAGCATGGAAGTGTCATTAGCCCATTGCACAGGTAAGGGAGGATTCTTGGCTGACGTTGAACATGATCCTTCTGCTACTCTATCTGTCTTTACATTACTTGTGTTTTCTTGTAGCTTCCCTGATAAAAGCAATGAAGTACTGTGGGAACCCAGACTCAGAGAAACCAATTTCTTTTGAATCAGTATCTGCCGCATTAGGTAACATCTATTCAAATAAGGTGAGCCATGCAACTTGGCATGCAGGAGTGATAAGAAAAATCAGAATGTAGAATCAAGGGCTTTGCATATTTTTATGTTAACCTATTACCCTACTGGTATAGAGAATCTATTATAATCTTCTCCCACTCAGAGCCCTCTGGTACAGAAGAAGGATGTTTCCATTCCTTACTTGAATCCGTCATGAACATTGTTTAATAATTTGGGTCTTCTAACAATATCACTGCTTCGAGACTTGGGAATCACCTATGAAGTGCATCTGACTTGCTTGTGAAAGAAATGCTTCTTCCAGGATCCATGATCCTGGGAATTTGAATCCACTTCTGTCAAATGCTAATACTTTTAGATTTGGCCTTATAGCTTTTTTCTGCTCTGATACCCTTACCTCTCAGTTCATATTGCCATCTTTGGAAATATTATTTGCAGTACTCCCATGATACGAAGTGTCAAAATTATCTTCCAAATACCGGCCTTTATGGTTAGTCTTAGAACTATTCCTGAAGCTTTGATATCTTGCAATTTTTCATTGACTTTGAATCATTTTGCTTTTCCTCATCCCTAGAATGGCATTTGGTGCTTCCCAGAGTCATCCCTATTATTCAATCACAACAATATGTATTTATAAAATACTAACAATACAATTATTAATATTATCATATACCTAACATTTATTGAATGTTCATTATATTCCAGATGTTAATTCATTAGATACTAGTGAATATTAATTCATTAGATCTGGAACATAGGTACCATTATTTAACCTATTTTTAGAAATGAGGAAACGTAGGCTTAGGGAAGTTATACCACTTGTAAGTGGGAGAGCTGATTTCAAAGACAGCAGTTTGACCTTGGACTTGAAGCTTTAAACCACTCTACTCTGATGTGTCATACAACGTCCATCTGCTTAACTTGGCTGGACAGCTTGCATGAGTTGCTACTGTTCTTTGACTGTGGTAGCACTTTAAGGGTCGAACGTGTACTTATTTCTTCCTCTCCTGTTTCAGAGTTTGAGCAAACTCAGTGATCACAGTGAAGTCTGAGACCCCTTTGCTGCAGTCCAGCCCTTGTCTTCAGCAGCTGCCCTGAGCAGGCCACACTCTGACATTTTGCACACCCTTGTTTGTTGTTGAGATCCTACAGACGACCTCTACTTTAAGTATGATGTGACTTCATAACCACATGGCCACTGGTCAAGATTCGCCAGCAATTTTTCTTAACCTTTGTTAGTAAGTAGTTTATCTTGTAGTTATTTTATAAAAATTGGTATGCATTTAGTTTTAATGTACTGAGAAGCAAACATGAATTTATTTCCTTTGCCACAGTATTTTCTGTTGTTTTATGTCTGTTTTGTTGTAAGTTAACTTGTAAAACTGAGAAATACTTTGTCATAAGAGATTTAGAACATTTGCAAGCCATTTGTAAAAACCCAGCATCATCTGTAACTAATGTATAAAAACAACTTAGCTAATGTGCCATTTTCCCCTCCAAAAACACAAAAAGGCCATTAAACATCAATAAGATTAAATGTTTCTTTGCACAATCTGATATGAAATTCACAGAAATTAAGTCAAACAAAAACAAATGACAAACCAGAATCCATTGTTCTTCATATCTTTCCATGCACGAGAGTCTTCAAGATTATTTTCAAGATAACTGGTATCTCAGTGACCAAGTTCTTGACATTAGTCCGTTTTACTGTGAATATTGGAAATGCTCAGCCCAAATTTCTGCATTCCAACCCCAGAAAGTCTCTGTTTTTACCTTAGGTTTTGTTGGAGCCAGAGCACATGGAAGTTGCACGTTTTATATTTTTTTCACAAATATGATTTTTAGAGGAGAAAATAAATACCACCAGTTAGAATAGCTAACATGCAAATAACTGTAGTAATTTGGGATTTTCCTATTTCAGAGATACAATCAATATAATACATTTATCTCTATCTATCCATATAGAGAGATAGATAGGTCTCCATGGTATGTTTTTCTTTTGTCAGAGTAGAACTTGGATATGTGATTATCTGTAAATTTACCAAATCAGCAGGGTAACTAACAAACACCACAGGCCAGGGTGACCTGAATAAATTATCATTTTCATGCTTGTAGATATATTTGCAATCACATACAATTACAGAGTTTCATATTTTTATTAGGTGATTTGATACGCTTTTGAAGAAACTCATTTTCAAAGATAGGTCTAGATATATAATTATGCTTACATTTGAAGGTGTTGTAACCATTCTTGAAATTGCCAGTGTAACAAAGGGCCAGATACTTTAAAGTGAATTTGAAAAGTATGTTGAAAACAAAATTTGGAGACAGGCCATTTGGGTATTTTTGTGAGTATCTGTATGAAATTTGACTCCCTGCCAAGTGATGTAATCGTCCCTAACAATGTGGTAAACATTCATATGGCCCTTAATTTTCACATTAAACCATAGGTAGCACAATGTAATAAAGTGAAAGGGAATAATAAATGTCTGAATCTCTTAACTTACCCTATTATTTCAATTTGGGTTTTTTTGCTTGACATGAACTAAAAAGAAAAGTCTTTGTCCCAAAGGAAGCCTCAATCCTTTTATCACTAATTTGGATCAAAATGAGTGAGGCCAACTTTCATTCTCATCAAATTTTGTTCCAAGCAAAAGAGGGGGTAATGATTTAAAGTAAAATGTCCTTAGAGAAAGAAATTTCACTCTGTTTTGTCCACTTAAATTATTCCAGTGGTGGATGGTGGCAGCATTTCCCATCTGAAATCCGTTGGTTTTGGCATGTAAACGTTAGTCAAGGAAAGTTAAGAAAAGAAAATATATTTTTGCTGTGTATAAATCAATATTTCTCTGTGTAGCTTTGGTTTATAATTAAATTCATGCACTGCAGGCATTTTATAATTTGTTAGAGATTATGGACCATGGATGCCCTTCAAATCATTATAGTTAATCAATGGGTGGTTTGTTCTATTTTATTGTTAAAGCTGACACAGGTATATCTGGGCAGGTATATTTGAATGCATTTCGGTGTTTATAGATAAAATTTTAAAGCCAATAACTTGAATGTCAAATGCTAATATTATTTTTTAAAGGAAGACCAAATCATACACCCTGTAAAGTGCTTTGTTCTAAGTCTTCTTCTGTATACCAAGGTCATGATGACCATTAACATGGAGGAATTCCTTGAAATTGAGTTTTGAAAGTCCAAAGTTGAATTGAGTTTTACGCACATAAGATTCTAAAATACACATATTTATATCAAAGAAGCATTAACAAAGGAACTATAAAATGGTCTTCATGCTAGAATGTTTCTAGTCATGCTAAATTATTTTTATGAGACCACCTTATTTTTATATATGATAAACTACTTCCATATTACTTATTATGGTAAAATAAAATTAGAAAAAATTAAAACTGACCTATAAGAGTGTTAAGGACCCAATAGAGTGACATATATAAATTAAGCATAAAATATGAAACCAGGAAAAGACCATTAACATTATATTTATGCAAATTAAATGCCCTTAAATTTTACCATTTATCTTTCATTTTAAAGGTTATTTGCCCCCGATTATATGATTCAAGTGTTATAAGGTCTAGCTTGAACTACTTTGCAGTAATTTATTTGACAGCTCTCTATTCTATAAATGCATAATGTAATGAGAAAAGAGATCTTTCTTTTTTAATTAAAACATTAATGTGTTAATACCCTGTATGGATAATGTTTGACATTTCGTGGTTACCAAAATATATTAGTATGTTGTTGAACATACATATGCCTTAGAAATGCACATTCTGTATTCTGTGAGATGATGGTCTAATTCAATATAGAATATGCTTTTTGGTAGTCAGTTTGTTGCCAGATTCGAAATAGGGAGTTAAGTCGTGCCTTTATAATCCAAAGATTTTTTTTTTTAGTTAAAAATCATGTAGTCTAATATGCTGCACTTATTTTTTTTATATTTTCAATGCATTTAATTATCTCTTTTATAATTCTTTGTACTAACTCAGCATGTAACAACCAATTTGCATGGAAATAAATTGAAATATAACCATTATGCTTGAATGGATCTGTGTCCATTATTTCAAAGTATTTACTCTCCTGCAAAGCAAATTGTAAGGTTTAATAGATGGAGGCAGAGATGGGAGGACAAAGAGACCACGTTATGGAGCCAAGAAGGCCTTTATTGGGATCTGCAATTCCCGGGCGAGGTTCCGTGACTCTGGAGCGGGGAGTCAGGGAAGTCGTGCCTGATATGGGAGAGCAAGGT
>NC_043714.1:36077591-36089185 GCF_006229205.1 Suricata suricatta
ATTTCAAAGGTTACTGCTCCACAGACGAGAGGATAAGGCATGCTTCTAGGTATTGTAGTACAGCAGTGAATAAAACAAAACAAAACAAAATCCCTGTCCTCATAGAACTTAAATTCTAACAAGGGAAATCAGGAAACAAATGGATAAATTTAAAATACACTTATTGTAAATTTGATGATAATATATGCCAATATTAAGAATGAAGCAAGGAAAGAGGATGGGAAGTATGGCAGAAAGTGGGTGTTGTGTCCTTAGGGTGGACAGGGACTGATGGGAGTGTCTTGGTCTGTTCAGGCTACTATAACAAAAGACTGCAGGGCTTAATATATAGACATTTATCTTTTAAATGTCTGTAGGCCAAGAAGATAAGGATCAAGATGGCAGTTCCTTGTGAGAGCTCTTTGATTGGCTTGCAAATGGCCACTTTCTTGCTCTTGTCCTCACAGGGTGGAGAGAGAGAGAAAATGCTCCCTGGTATCTCTTTTTATAAGGACATTAATCCTATAAGTTTAGGACCTCACCTTTATGCTTTATGCCCTCATTTAACTGTTATTACCTCTTGATAGGCTCTGTCTCCAAATACCCATATCTCACACTGGGGGCTAGGGCTTCAACATATGAATTTTTGGGGGAAGATGCAATTCAGTCCCTAGCAGGGAGTTATATATTTCTTGGACATTAAAAAAAAATTTATTTCTTATGTCTGAGAAACAGACTTATTAGAGATTTGTGTTTAATATAATATAATGTTTTTGCATCAAAACCATGATAATTGGGGCACTTGGGTGGCTCAGTCGGTTAAGTGGCCAACTTCAGCTCAGGTCGGGATCTCACAGTTCATGGGTTTGAGCCCCGCATCAGGCTCTGTGCTGAGAGCTCAGAGACTGAAGCCTGCTTCTGATTCTGTGTCTCCCTCTCTCTCTGATCCTCCCCCATTTATGCTTTGTGTGTATCTCTCTCAAAAATAAGTGCTAAAAAAATTTTTTTTTAAAACATGATAATCATGAACTGTATGGTGAAAGCATTTCAATACTAGAGACAGCAGGTCAGCATAGACATTACTAGCAATAAATATGTGGCCACTTATGTAAGGTTCTGAGTGAAGTGGTCAGAAATGGGTTTGTAATGTACCAGTGGCTATTCAGAAATTGAGCAATATATTTTGAGGATGGGTCCTAATGACTAGCCATCTAATTATAGAAGACAGAATTGAATTAGTTAATTCTCTTTTAGCTATCATATTAAAAAAAATAGCAACAGAGACATGCTTGATTTTACCAGTTGTTACAGAGCCTGGCACAGAATAGTTTCGATGCTAACTTCAGTGAGATGGCTCCACTTTGGTTTTTTTGTTTCTTTGATTTGGTTTTTGTTGTTGCTGATGACTTTTTTTTTTAAGAAGAAAAGGATGCTAGGTTACTATAAACTGGCTAAGTGCTCTGAAATGATCTCCATCAGAGAAGTCATTATATACAAATCCTTACTCTCTATTGATTTAGCAACAGGAAGGTCATTGTGTTCAAATGTATCTCTGTTTGGTTCTAAATTATAAAAGATCAGTCTCTCTATTAAGTATAGGAAGCTTTGTAGTATTTTCCTATTTGGAACCTCTGGTTCTTAGGGCCACATTTATAAATTGGCTAATTAATAAGTACAGTAAGAATATATACCTACTAATTGATACAGTAAAAAAAAACTTCAATAAAAATAAAAAACTAGAGTTCTATCATTATTTCCTTTGCTTCCAGCTTCCCCCCCCCCTTTTGGTTTTGCAATAATTTCTGCCCTTGTGAGGATAGAAAAGTAAGGAAAGAGAGAGCCTCTTTTAGACCATAATGTGTTTTCCAGATCATCTTCCATATTTAAGACCCTTGGCTACACTTCCCTTACACTTTGATTTATATCCTATAGGTTTCCCAAGCTTCCCTATTTTCTTAAATTAGTAGTAAGGGACTTAATGTTTAAATAAAGGTGACTTTACTTAGGCTAACAAAGCCTGAGAGAGTGCAGGGAAGGGAGGGCAGGGAACATAATGCCTAGGCACTGGATAGGTGTGGAGGAGAAAGAAAAATGGAGGGTAAGGGCAGGTTTGCACAGGGTAGGAAGAGATTAACCCTATGGTGATATGATTTCAAGACTATCTTGAGGTCTCCTGAGTCCAGTTATGTGCTTCACCTGTCTCTCAAGGGTTCTGAAGTTCTTAATACGCATGAGTCATTTATTGAAGCTAGAGTAAATACTATAAGAAAGGAAAAACACATGTAAGCCATTGCCATGCATTGGGTTAGCCTTACGGAGGACTAGCTAATCTAATCAGCTTTAACACTTTGTCATAATTTCGATGAGGAAGTCTGGTTAGAAATTATTGGGAGCTCAGGGTGCTGCTGAGGGCAGGGTTGGGAGTAGTGGTGTGGTGTTAGGATGCAGGCTGCTGTGGCAGGGGGGACCAAACAGTGATGTTGGGGACGCAGGCTGAGCGATATGTCCCCGGCATTCTTGGATGGCCAGGGCCCTGCTTGTCCCTCACCCCAAAGACACACACAGAGTGGAAGTGGGGCTCATGAAGCCAAACAATTCTTTCCACATAGCAGATTTTCCTGGGGCTTGGACCTATGCCTTTTGCTTTGGCTCTGGAATTAAAATTTGAGAATAGCAGTGTGCCTGCCAAAAACAGGATTGACATACAATTCCTGTCTTGTGTAAACCTTTCTTTTTTTTTCAGTTGCCTCTCTCCATACTGCCAATGAAAATATTGAAGTAGTAAGGGTCTCGCTCCACAGAGTAGAGTTTTAATCAATTAAAACAAATCAAACGATGGCTCCAGCTTTCTCTTAAACCTCAGTTGAAACGTGATCCTGAAGATATCTTTACCAGAATCGCCATGAGTATTTGCTAAATATGCAAATTCATGCACATTTACCCAAGACCTAGTGAATCAGAATTTCTTTGAGGTGGGCTTGGAAGTCAGGATTTTTAACAATCATCTGCTTTAGTTTTGCACCCTACAGTTTGGAATCATAGTCACCAAGGCTATTCTGAGTCTGGTATTTGAAAGAAACCCTGTGCTCTGTTAGGCACATATGAGTTCATCACTTGCAGTGTTTGGGCTTGTGCATTGGTTAGTATGTACACATAGTGGATCTATGGTGCTGTTCCTACATAATTGGGACTGGGTGTATAGTTAGGTCACGTGGCAGAGGACCATGTCAAATTCACCATAGCTTTTGACCAATATGAGTTTGTCAGTCAGAAGGTATCTGAAACATATGATCCCTATTCATATATTCCTGGGTGAATTTCCTAAGACCAGAAGTTTGTACTTAATATCTTTCATCAAGGAAAATTTTAGTGTCCTTCTCATTTCACAAATTTATACCGTTTCTGACAGATCCTGATGCAGTCATGTGAGAAAATGGCCCCACCCTCCAGGTTGCTCCTCACACGTAGCCATTAGACACATATTGTAAAAGAGAGAGAGGGAGAGAGATTTCCCTTCTAGCCTCAGGCTCCATGGGTAATTATTTTCTTTCAACAGCTTCATTGAAATTCCCTGTGTAATGCTACCAGAGTGAATTATAGTTAAACCTTTTATTCTGCACATATGGACCTGGGATGAAGAGATGATGCCAGTAATATTACTCAGCTACTTTCAGTTCAGGGACTGAGGCTGATGTAAAACATCATAACTAGAAAGAAAATAATATTCAATTATGAATCACTGCCAGATGTGTGAATATATGTCTTTGGGTTTCATTTTTCTGGAATACGCTTACCATGGTATATTTCTTACCTACTTTTTAAGTCATTCTCTTTCTATAGGCAATAGATTAATTGCCTTACATATCCCAAAGATCAAAACTTAATAAGACATGTATTTGGACACCATCTCATAATTAAAAAAGAAGAAGAAGAAGAAGGAGGAGGAGGAGGAGGAGGAGGAGGAGGAGGAGGAGGAGGAGGAGGAGGAGGAAAGAAATCAGAAATTGTCCTAAAGTAAATGTTATATAACAAGGTTCTGTAACCCAAGTCCCAGAGGAGCTGTGAGGAAGGGTCCCACTGCACAATGTCTCACTTGCCCACGCCAACCATCCAGGTTGATGCCAGTGTGAAGGGCAGAGAAGGTAAAATGAAACAGAACATTATAATTGTTGGAAAATTACTTGCAATCTGAGTAAAACTGCAGGGGCATCTAATGTGTGTGGTCTTGACACGCTGGATCCCAACCCTTGTGGTGTACACAGACCACCAGATTGGGAATCCAAATAAGGTAGCTGGAAGACGATCACATTTCTGCAGATTGGTGTCTCTGATACTTTCCAGTCTCTAGCCTGAGGCGGGACTAGGGCTGCCTGTCAATGCTTTCATTCCTCTGTGCTCAGGCATTCTGCCATCCCTGTTTCCAGTATTTTCAACTCTCACTACAGTCTTAATCTCCCTTCTAAATCCCATTCCTAAGAGTCTTCCAGAGGTAACCACACCTCCACCTTTAGGAAGCCATTATGCATTTTCTCCATCAATTTCCTACTGATCCTGGCCACCTAACATCAAACACTTGTATGTTGGTATTGTTTGAGCATCGCTGGATGACTTTTCTTTCTTCCAATCAAGATTAAGACCGTCATATGGGGTTTTTCTTCTCTCCACCTTGCTTTGTTCCTTTCTTTTTTTTTTTTAAATCAAAACTTTTGCCTTGCTTTTCCAGCTTGTTCTATTGGTTAATCCCTCTTTTCAGGGTCTTCAACCTCGTTTACTCGACTGGATGTAGCCCTGGTCTATAAAGAAATCTTTGTTGTCTTATTTCCAACCCTCAAAAACAAAAAGTCCTCACCTGGCCAGGTTTCCTTTCTTGCCTTTTCTCACTGCTCATCCTCTGCATCCCTGAATAACCACTCAGATCGGCTGAAACGGTGGTCAGCATTTGCTGCCTCAACTTGCTCACCTCTTGTCTTCGCAGTCTGGCTTTGTCCCCATCACACTTTTAGAGGATTCTGGAAAACATCCTCATTCACTTTCAAATTCCCAAACTTAGTGACTACTTTTCAATCCTCCTCTTACTGATTTGCTTTGCTTTTCATACTCAACCACTGTCTCCTTCTCAAAATCCTAATTATAATCTTACCCTTGATGAGCACCTATTTTGTGGTCATTCTCTAGAGACAGGATGGCTACCCTTACCCAGAATTTGGTTCAAAACTGATGATGCCACACAGGCACCAAGATGATTTTAAAACGTTTATTTACTTAATAATCAGCTTTCTGGGGAGAGCAGGGCAGGCCTCCCAAGCTGGTCAAAAATGATTTGAGAGATCAAGGGAAGGAGACTAGCCTGAGATTTTTGTGGTGGCTAGGGGGTGTGGCTAGGGAAAAGGTTGAACTTCCCACAACAAAGGAGGAAGCACCAGGCTTTCTTATCAGCTTGCCCAGATGTGGGGCAAAAGGCAGAGAGTGAGGTGTGAGGCTTAAAAGCTGTCAGCAGTAGTCTGCCATCAAAAGCAGATTTAGGTTCTTTATTACAATTCGCCCAATGTACATTAGATGCCCACTTGTTTTTTTTCTCTAATGTTACACTGACAATATTTTACCAAATTGTTCATTTATATGCTTTTAAAAGCATTGGCTATGTAGGAATTATTATTGTATTCCCGGCCCATTAACTATTATAGTTAATACGTGTTTGTTGAAGGGATGAATAAAGTGATCAATCTATCAACACTAAAACTATATGAAGATATGAAAAACCTAGGAATCAACTAAAGAAAAGAAGTTGGCATCTAGCTTTCGAAGACTCAAGGCAGGGCTGCCCAAGGTCAGTGACTTGAGGTAAATCTGGAAACATACAGAACTTTCCTCGTCAGAAAGTTGCTGTCTCTGTTGAGTAATTTAAACTTGCCAGTTTTTAATCACAATTACATTGCAGTTTCCTAACCTTACCTCCTAGAGGATTAATCTCTACTTTCAGGTGGAGTTCGTAGGTATCTCTAAGGTGCCATCTGGGGGGAAATCAGAAGCTTCAATTCTCCAAATACCTTGCCAATTTGTCTACTGATAAAACTCTCTGTTCTAGTTAAGCACTAATTTCGCATGTCTTCAGTAAAAATGCTATACAGTATTACTCCCCCCCCCCCGATCGATGGGGGATATGTTCCAACACCCCCAGCAGATGCCTAGAACCACTGATAGCACAAAATCCCATAGGTTTTGTTTTTTTCTATGCATACATATCTATTAAAAAGTTTAATTGAAAAAATAGGCACAGTAAGAGATTAACAAGAACTAGTAAGAAAATAGAAAATTGTAACAATACATTGTAATAAAAATTATTTGAAAGTGGCCTCTCTCTCAAAATACCTTATTGTATGTACTCGCCCTGTGATGTTGTGAAATTATAAAATGCCAACATGATAATCTGCAGAGAAGTGAATGGCGGCAGCCTTGTGACACTGTGTTTGCTACTCTTGACCTTCTGAACAGGGAAGGTCTGCTTTCGGACAGCATCTGACTGCTGGTAACTGAACCCGGGGAGGCTGAAACTACAGGTAAAGGGGGGCTACTGTAACATAAGAAGAGGAAATCAACTCTTGACTTAATTCACGATTACAATTTACTATATTTCATGACCTTTGAAAAGCCCTGACCAAGGCAAATGGAACTTAATTGGGCAGTAGATTTTGGATCAATAGAAAGATGACCTTTTTAGTAGTCTATTGTATACTGTATTAATTATCCATTTCTTCTTAACAAATTACTCCCCCCAAAAGTGAGTTATTATTTCTCACAATGGTGTGTGTGGCTGGTCTCCCCTGGGACCACCCATATTGCTGCTCTCAGCCAGTGAGTGAGCTGGGGGCTGGGCTCACCTGGGATGCACCCAATAAGTGGGCTTCCTCACCCAGGGGTCTGCACTTGGGCTTCTTCATCAGCCTCCTGGTGTCAGGATCCTAAGAGAAGGAAGGCAGCAGGTGCAAGCCCTCTGGAGGCTTTGACTCAAGAACTCAAAACATGCCACTTCCACAACTCCAGTCCCGTTTCAAGCAAAAGGAGCAGTGCATTCCACCTGTGGATAGGAGGAACAGAAAAACCACTTTGCGGGAAGCGAGGTGGATAATGCCGTGGCCATCAAACAGTATGCTAGAGTCCACTTCTACTAACAGATTATTCACGTTCCTGCAACATGAAAAATATGCTCACTCTCATCCAGGAACCCCAAAAGGCTCACCTGCTTGAAGTCCGGGACCTCATGACCAGCATCTAGTTTGTTATGGGGGAAGCTCCTTAGAGGCATCTTCTTTTGATGCTGAGAGATGTGACCTAGAAACACAAGTGATCTTCCAGCTACACCCTCAACACAAAATGGTAAGACAGGGCAGAGTAATCACAGTGGACACTTGTGCTCAAAAACACTACGAACGGAGCAGCAGCAGCGAGCACACCCAGCACCTGAGTCTCGATTTCCAACACCATCATCCAGTAGAGGGAACCAGGGCTCCTTGGAGAAATGGCCGATTCTCCACTAGAGAATCCCTTTAGGGCCAGAGCTGTCTCTCCATAAGAAAAATAAAGAAAAGCCCAAGCTGAAGGTCAAAGACCTCTAATTTTACTTTAAAATATCTTCTAAACATACCTCAAAACCATCAAGGTTATCAATGCAAAGAAATCTATCAATGCAAAGAAATCTATCAATGCAAAGAAAAATTAAGATACCGTCACAGCAGAGGAAGTTGAGGAGACGTGTGAGCAAATCATGTTGTGGTGTCCTGTGCAGTGTCCCGAAACAGAGCCTTACTTAGGACAGCAAGGAAATGAGGACATGAGGGGGAAAGTAGTGGAACTTGAATAAACTGTAGACTTTAATTAAGGTTCCTTAGCTCAGACAAATACTTTGTGGTTTTGTAAAATGTTAACAGTTTGGAAAACACGGATGAGGAGTACACAGGAACTCTCTGTGTTATCTTTGCAACTTTGTAGTATTTAAAAAAAATTCAGTGAAAAGTAAAGGGGAAGCATATAGCAGTCAGGATTTCACAGTAATTCTGAAAGGCCGTCGGGCACACATCCCCAGGGTTTCTTGATCAGGGTCTGGCGCTATAGCCTGGCAGTGACTTGTGAATCCACTGTTCTCAGATCTTGGTTCCACCCCCTGGCCTTTTGGTTCCGTTCTCCAAGATGCTTCCTCTTTTTGATCATCAGTAGCTGATGTTTGCAGCTCAGTACCTGTCTGGGCTTGCTTCTTTTTCATGGAAGGTTGAAGGTCCAGAGGCCTTTTTTATTGTTATTTAAATTTTCTTAACCACTTCTCTACCTTTTGGTTCAAGGAGCCAATGCCTCCATCACCGGTACCACTGTCTTAACATTTTCATGAATTTTACTAGAGTTGATGCCCTACCCCAAAGGTGACATCCATAATGGGGGGTGGGTGGGAGGTGGAGAAACAGATCTGTATAACTCTGGGCATATAAAAGTGCTGTGGGACAACACCCTTCCAAATTTTAGACAATGTTTTGACTGATTAGGAGTCTACTAGCTACCAAGTGAAGTCCTTCTGAGATCCTAACATAGGGTTTTATAACCATAGACTCAAATACATCTTTATGCAAAGGCCATTTCTCACAATGAATTTTCTGTGGTTTGGAAATGGGAATCAGTTTTATATTTCAACCCAGCAATCCCTAGTTCTCCTAGATTTCCTCTAAATTCTGCTTTCAAACTGAGAAATTTTCTCTTCGTTCATCTCTCTCTTCCCTCACCTGATTCGAGGCAGCTAAAAACAAAACACAAAAACAGAAAATCAAATGACATGTTCAACAATGCCTCATACTCTCCTTAGCCAGATCCAAAGATGTGTTTTCTAGCAGCCCAGGTTGCCGCAGGCAGTGATGTCTCAGTTGTTCTGTCTGCACTTAACAGAATTGACTTTTTACCAGCCTCTACCCACGCTTCCTCATGCTCTTTCAGCCACCACTGCTAAGCTACTTTCCGGCCCTCTCTTCCCCCCCACTTCCTCTGCACCTGCTGACTCTCAATTCCCCAATATGTGGCCTAATCAATTAGTTGCCTTTGCCCCATCTCACAAACTTCTTAGTAAAATCCTTTGGTCAGGATATTTGCATTGTATCCCACTCCCTTCCCTGACAAGGAATGAAAAGGCACATTAAAGAAAAACAAGTAATAATAATAATAATAATAATAATAATAATACCCTAACTTAAGTCACTGTGAAAGGGCAGTAAAACTTGTCCAGAGATTATTCCCTCCTTCACCTTGATCTTCTCCAAGAGGAGGCAAAATAGACATTGAAAGTGTCTGAACTGACTAAAGATGCAAAGAATTGGGTATATTTCTAGATTATAAGGCAAACCCTAAGTGATTCATTTTATAAGACAGTATCTAGAATGTTTAATGTGAAGTATAAATGATCACTTATTGATGACCTGCTGTGGTGGCATTGTTTTAAATACAAACATTATATAATTTAATGCTTAAGGCAATTCTGTGAGGTAGAAAGTCTTATTCAGAGTTTATCTTTTTACACAGTGGTTAAGATGTCCAAAAACTGAATATTCATCTTTAAGCATCTCAAGAAATTCCACATTTTCTCTGTATTTATGTCTATAAGTATGTATTTATTCTGAGAGCAAAATTAGCTGGACTTCTGCGTGATTTTGCTTTACTTTGTGTTATTCCCCTTTCTATGTAAATGGTTTAAACCTGAGGCCAATTTCTAAAAGTTATGGAGTCACAGAGCTTGAAATCAGTAGTTTTCAAAGCATAATCATAATGTACCAAGTCAGAGATAACATTCTTAGAATATTAGGGGAGATAAGAGTATATTTATGATCTTTCCTCCTGCTCATTTTCCCCATAGTGGTGAAATAAAGATGGGATTAGAAAAAAGATAAGAGATAATATAATATTGTGGTGCATCAACATTTTTATGGTGATACTTTGTATGTGATACTTCCTCGCATAGAAATCTACTTGGGGCCAGTGACATGGGTGATGCTATATTACCAAATGAAGATTTAGAAGCCAAGGTACAAGTAGTCTACAGGTTTTTTTAAATTTCCCAAAGCTCCCAAAGCTCAATGACTAGAAGGAAAAGCATGTACCCTAAGGATATGACAAAAAGTGAAAAAGAAATGATGTCATGGGACACAAAAGCTATTAATCACACTTATCCAGTTTTATTTTTGGTAAGAGAAACTGTCTCAGTCAGCTTGGAGTACAATAACAAAATAACATTGTTTGGGTGGTTTAAACAGGAGGAATTTATTTCTCAGAGTTCTGGAGACTGAAATTCAAGGTCAAGGTGCTGGCAGGGTCAGTGTCTTGTGAGAGCTCTCTCCTTGGGCTACAGATGACTTCTTTCTCGTTATGTCTTCATATGATGTTTCCTTAGTGCATGAAGGTGGTAAGGGGGCGGGTGTGGGGGGGGAAGCAAGCTCTCCTCTGTCTCTCCTTATGTGGGCACTAATCCCACCATGAGGGCTCCACCCTGTGACTTCATCTAAACCTAATTACCTCCTAAAACCCCTGCCTTCAGATAGCGCCACATTAGAGGCTAGGGCCTCAACAGGTTAATTTGGGGGAGACACAATTCAGTCCATAGCAGCAACTACAGTTTCCTTTCTCTCTTTCTCCTTTTCTCTCCTTCCTTCCTCCCTCTCTCCCTCCCTGCTTGCTTCCTTCCTTCCTCCTTCCTTCCTTCCTTCTGATAGGGAAAAATCTGTTATAAGATGGCCAACAGGATTGATAGGAAAATTCCGTCCCCCACCCAAGACTCCCTTTCTGGGTCCTTCTTCCTACCCTACTCGCCCTGAGTGCCAAATTACTACTAACTAATACAGAATGCAGAAGTAACAGACTATAAATTGTTCCCTCTGTTTACACTTGGGGCTCTGATCTCTGGAGAGTGATCTCCTCTGAGCCCACTGGTGTAAAATAAACCTCTTACCTTCCAAGATCTCCGATTGCTGCTAGGTTCTTCCACCAGTGATCCAGACCAGATTCCTTAAAAGTGTAATTGTTAAAGTCATGTCTGAAGTCATGTCTGAAGTCCTACAGAACTGGTTTTGGGTCTTACCCAGGCATTTACTCTCTGCGAGGCCCATGGTCTTCAGTAAGCTAACAGGGAGATCACTCATTAAGTGAAAGAGTTAATTCAAGGCATTTAGCACATTTTATCATCCAATGAATGTTTATTGAACACCTGCCATATGCCAAACTCATGGCTGTGTGCTGGGTATAGATTAGTGAATAAGAAGAAGCCAAAACCTGACTTTGTGTGTTTTACTCTAGTAAGGAGGAGACAAAAATCAGGTAAGTCAACATGCAAATAAATACTTGCAAATTGAGAGGTGCCTGGGTGGCTCAGTCAGTTAAGCGTCCGACTTTGGCTCAGGTCAGGATCTCACGTTTGTCAGTTCAAGCCCCATGTCCGACTCTGTGCTGATGTTGTACCCAAGATTTCTTTATCGCCCCCAGAAACCAGAGACCGCCAGGGAGGCCGAAGCAAGCATGCAAAAGCAAAGGGCTTTATTATGGGCTCACAGACTTTACAGGTGTGGTGGATCCATGCTGAGAGTGAGCGAGCCCCG
>NC_043714.1:36089285-36158928 GCF_006229205.1 Suricata suricatta
CTTTCCTGATTGGATACCCCCGGGCAATGTATGACTGCCAAATGGCCAAATGGTTCCGAAGAGACTGACCTTAGACCTTTTAGCTTAGAGGGGGAAACAAAGCCAGTCATGGCGTCTGTTAGGTTCAGACTCGTGTTCTTATACCGACAGCTCAGAACCTGGACCTGCTTTGGATGCTGTGTCTCCCTCTCTCTCTGCCCCTTCCCCAGTCATGCTCTGTTTCTCTCTGTCTCAATAATAAATAAACATTTAAAAAATTTAAAAAATATACTTGCAAATTGAGAAAGTGTCCTGAAGAGCTAATAAGCAAGGCACTACTATGGTAGAGAATAACATAGCCAGGTAAAGGAGGGATTGGGTGAGACAGTTAGGAACTCACTCTGGCTAAGGCACTCCAGGAAAGTTCTTGGAGGAGACGATTTTTAACTAGGACATACCGGATTAGGGACGACACCCAAACAAAAAGCAAGGTTAGGGTGAGGGAAGCAGTCCCCAGAGGATTCCCAAGGAGGAAAAGTCAGGCACAAAATCTCAGCAAGAGGAAAGAGCTCTGGTGTTAAAAGGCTGAGAGAAAAGGGTAGCCCCAAGGTGATGGTGCTGATGGGGCATGGTGTGAGCATGAGCACAAAGGCTGGGGGCAGGGAAGCCTTTACAAATGCTCTTGAGTTTTACTATTGACACTTGTTTGTGAGGGAAAAAAAAAGACAATGTATTAAAAACATCTAGTCTACAGCTTGAGACGGAATAGGTGCTCAACCAACAGAATTTATTCTTGTTTTTGTTATTTGTAGCAGTAAAAGTCGCTGTTTTCTGAAAAACAGATCACACCTCAAGTGTCTCCTTTTGATAAGGCTCTTTTGTCCCTTTGTTTCTGTCACAATCTCTGACTCTTCTTGGCTTTCCATCCTTACCTTCAGGCCAACAGTAAGCTGTCCTTACCTCTAGGTATTCCACACATATTTGGTAGCCCCTTTGGAATAGTTGTTTCTCCATTATATTTGCATTATTTACTGCAAAGATTATTGTTTGGTTTGTTTACTAAAAGATTTTTTTAAAGAGAAATGACTTGGGGCACCTGGGTGGCTCAGCCGGTTGAGCATCCGACTTTGGCTCAGGTCATGATCTCACTTGTGGGTTCAAGCCCTGCATCAGGCTCTGTGCAGACAGCTCAAAGCCTGGAGCCTGCTTCGGATTCTGTGTCTCCCTCTCCCTCTGATCCTCCCCTGCTCATACTCAGTCTCTTTCTCAAAAATAAATAAACATTAAAAAAAGAGAGAAAAAAATAATTGAATGTTATTCAAAAATAAAACAAAATAATTGAATGTTATTCAAAAATAAAATAGAATAATTGAAAAATCAGATTAGTTTGATCAACTACCTCCCATTTGGTATTGAGAGGAATAATCATCCTGTGACAATCTGCGGGGAAAATGGGAGCCCTGCGCCCCATGGGGGTCGAGAACCTTTCTCCTCCCCAAAATATGTGCTTATCCCTCTCCAGCCACAGAGAGGCCTGTTACTCTCTCCAAACTATCATGAATGATGGATTTGAGATCCTGGATCCTTCAGAGCTGCTCCCAAATGAACAAAAGACAGTCATGCTCCGAATCTCAGTGGCTGTTAGTCAGCCCTTTAATGTGATTCTAATGGTTTGTGTGTGTGTGAGAATTCACAGTAAATTCATTATGAAAACCCATTTACCACAGGGTTGACACCAGCAAAAGCCTGAGGCAGCTCAGGGAATTGTGGGACACGACATCTGTTTCAGTGAACATAACTCAGACATTCCACATCCATGCTCGCTCATTGGTGCTTAATAGCTTCTTGCACAGTCTTTTCTCTCCTCAGGACATACACATTCAGACACAGAAAACCGTAAAGGCCAAATGCTTTCTTTAATCCTCCGAGGCTTAGCTAGCTAAAAGGAAACTGTCAAGAGACATAGCAATCAGCTATGTGGAAAGAAAAGAATAACAATAATAATAATTGTTATTATTATTAATAATTGGAAATAAAAAGGAAGATCTAATTTGCTGATTTAATTCATTTAAGATTCTACCTTTCTCTACTTTTCTGTTTTTGTGTCAGATTTTTATGCATATTCAAAATAGAATGTATAATTCGATCATACCTACTTTGTTATGATTTACTGTTAATAACTTTGCTGAAGTGTAAATGGCCTCACATGCTAATTGGGAGTGCTTCCTGTGACATATGCAAACTGACTTAGAAACTAACATATGCTGTTATTACTCATAATAGATCAGCTTTGTCTGAAATATTTGTGCCCAAAATTACCATTTGGCATGTCTTCAAATTCAAATCCACCTTCTGCCCTGAGATGAAATTCAAGGATTTGTTTTCTGCTTTTCTTTAATATATTTTGGAGAGGCTGCTTTCACTGCTACAATAAGGAGTGTTCAGTGTTTACATTATAATGACTATTTATGGGGGTTTAATATGTTGCTTGTTGCAAATTGCATCCGACGGAAACTTGGCAAAATGGCACAGAGATGTGGCACCACATTCAACTATATTTAACATCATATCAGGCAGTTGATCTTTTGAAAATCTATGGTGTTAAATGATATTTAGCATAATCTTATATACTCTTTCTATCTTTTACTTTGTAGAAGTTAAAAATGGTGCTGAGTCTTACAGTAACTTTGCAGAAAAAAAAAATGTGTTTTCTTGCAGCCAACAGTTTACTAAGGTATAGAACAGGAAATATGAGAAACCCTAAAGATCAATCTACTTGTGTTGAAGCTATTAATGTTTTGTAGATTGTAACTGGATTTTTATATTTTTGTACCTGTTATGCCCTTCTGAGGCCGCGGAGAGGATAGAGGCAGAAACCGAGCTGGAAAAAACATGTGTAGATGTGGCAGAGTAACACAATGGCCAAAGTGAAATGGTTAGTTTGTGTCACAAATAGCATTTTAATTTATTTTATCTTTTTTAAATGCGTGTTTATTTTTGAGAGAGAGAGAGAGCGCGCGCGCGCAAGCGCAAGCGGGGGAGGAGGCCATCTGGTCCTCAGAGAGAGAGGGGGGCAGGGCATCTGAAGCAGACTCCGACTCCGTGCTGACAGCAGACAACATGATGTGGGGCTCAAACCCACGAACCGTGAGATCGGGACCTCAGCAGAGGTCAGGTGTTCTTCCGATGAGCCACCCAGGTGCCCCCCAAACAGCATTTTATATCCTTCTGTACCAGCTTGAAATATGGCACTCAGTTGTAGAGGCTAATTAGCTAGACAATTCAGGATAGGTGGGAATGAAGGAAGTAGGTTCTTTATTATATCACAATATTAAGTTGTAAAAAGGTAAAATGTTTTAGATTTTCAAGACAGGTAAGACCATGGGATCAGAATCTGATTATATAAACAGTAGACTCTCCAGTTAATGCTTAACTTCAAGGAACGGTTGTGGTTTCTTGAAAATAGCATTGTTAGGGAAGCAGTTCATGATGAGCCTTGATTATTTATCCCTGCATGTGTTTAAATATAAACTGCCAGGTGTATCTATCCCCTGATACCGAGCGGTCTTCGCAGTTAGCTCTATGAGCCACTAAGCAGGTGCGGATGACCGCAGCATGGCCGCCATGTAACTGCTGAGCCATGTAACTGCTGACACTCGGGTGGAGGGACCGGCTTGCTCGCGGCTTGCTCAGGAATTGCCAGCCCCTTGGCTCTGGGTTCCTCAGCTGCAGTACAATCCACTACATGTGTAGCTTCCATCTGGGCCCATGGTGTCACCCGTGGGACGTGGAGACCCAGAATCTGGCATCACTCTGCTGATGCTCCTGCTGTGTGCTCTGCTGTGAGTAACACGCTGTCTCATCTACATTTGGCAGCAAAGGATGGTCTCAGATTTACTCCCTCCCTTCTTCTATAATAAGGCCAGGATTCTTCCCTGACAAATATATTTTGAAAGATCCTCCAAAAAATTGTTTTGATTCTAATCATGTAAAAATTTTATATTGGCAAGCAAAGTGTAATAAACAATGGAAGATATTTTAAATAGATAATACAGACACCCTTATTATTAAAAATTATTACTGACTTATTAGAGCGGTGTTAAAAATAGCTCCCATTTACTGGCATTTATTATGTACATTTGTCTCATTTATTGTCTCAACAGCCTTATAAGGTCTGTATGAACATGCTGGTTTTGCATACCAGGGAAATTAGGCAAAGCTAGTGCAATAACGTGGCTATGTTAGATAGCTTTTGAACCCAGGTCTGTCTGGCTCTAAATGAGCATCTAAATTCAGACTGATGACTGCCGTAGGTATTTTATGATTAGCTTTATTTCCTGATATAAATTTTATGTGCTAAAACATTTATTATTGGAAGGATAGTCTTCTACCTCCAGGCGTGGCTCTTCTAGACTTTTCACTCTATTGCACTGTTGTTCTGAAATCCTAAGTCATGCACTTGGAATAACAACCTCAGGATTTTAAGTCATAATTTGAGCCTGGTTTGAATATCACAGGACCTGGGCTGTTTCTAATAAATAAGATGAGATGTTTCAAATAAACTTGATTGTTCATACTAGTAAATAACTAGATAACCCAAAAAGGTTGAAATTATTTTAAGTAAACTGAATCATGGTGTATTTAATTTGCTTTATTTTTGCATACAATAGTGTTTAGTCTTGCCAGACTCCTTGACGCTATAGATAAATGAGTAGAATCTAGGCCAAGCAAAGGACCAGATGGCCTGAGGTGGATGGGGAAGAGTAGTCCTATTGGGCATATTTGATATCTTATGTTTAGGGGTGTGTGTGTGTGTGTGTGTGTGTGTGTTTCATTTCTAATGCCGCTGGCTACTACAATAACAGAGTTACAATAAATAAAGCAAAACCAGCTGATTCCACTAAGTCAATCTGATTACATTTACAAAACTTTATTTACTATCAAATTTTCTAGCGGCATGTTAATAATTAATACATGATTGGACATCTATTGGGGCTCTGTAGTATTTAGGCCAAAATGTTATAAAATAAAAACAGATTCTAAAATATACTGCGGGAAATAGCAGTGGTGGACTGTTGTGAACAAATCAGGATACTTCCAAAATGTTCCTTTGGAGATTCACCATCTTAAAATTGGAAAGTTTTGAGCACTTGAAATTCTCAAGCTAGTGCCTGGAAAAAAAAAAGAGACGTGGGAGTTCCAGTTGCATAATATGGATTCTGACTCTGTATATAAAAATAGTCCAGGCCTGCCTGGTGGCTTGAATCTACTGCCCTCAGGCACTGCACATGAAGAGAAGGCAAGTCTAGGCTCTGTAGGGTCCGGAGCTTACACTATTAGAAGTGCCCTCTTTAATTCAAACACAGATTACAAAAGTAGGAGTGAAAAGAGATATTTATTTAGAATTAGATAAAAAAAAAAAAGAAATCACATTTTCAAAATATGACAAAGTTGACAAATACCACAAATACCCTCAAACTCAGAAAACTAGTATATTATCTTTAATGAATTCACTTCTGGATTTACTTCCATAGTGTGTATGTATATATATACTCTGTACTCTTTCATCACTTCCTCATAAGACAGTAATTATGTAATATTTTTTAAAGAGGAAAAAAGAAAATTCACTCTTGCATTTAGCATGGTTGAGTAAAATTTGTATTTTTTTGTTGATAAGATTTAAATTACTTTAGATTCCCAATTTGGTATCACTAATGTCATGTGGACATTTAGTAGAGCTGCCAAAGTTGTGAAAATGTCTACCAGAATTTCTTTCATGTGTCAGCTGTACTATTTCGGGGCATTTCAAGTTTTCCTGTGCAGTAGCTACTTTTACCGCGGTCTTTGAATTGACAATTGGCATTAACCAGTATGTTATTGGTGTTCTTGTTGTAGTGTTCTGAAGATTTTAGTATCTTTTTAATTTAATTTTATCTTTTGCAAATTGGCATATTTGTTTACTTCTCAATTGGTGAAAATGTCCTCAATTTGTTGATGTAAGCAAACAAATTTCAACTCATTGCTATGCTAAAAAAGGAAAGATCATCTGTTTTGCAGTGAACTTTAAAGTTCAACGGCATCCCGGCAACATGCCATACATGAGAAAATTAGCAACTGAACTACAGGTATTGAATACTGGAAAAAGTTCATAGTATCTTATAGTCTATCTTATATAACAATCTAGAGAGTTCGCCGCCATCAGCATCTCCCAGGCAATTTCAGCTGCAACCAGGAATTCGGGAATCTCCGTGGAGCTGTTAGTGCAGCGAACCTTGTAGGTAAAGTACATGCGTATTTTTGATAGCGCAAGTGAAGGGATGTCTCTAAAACTGACTTCCTCAATCTGTTCTCAGCAAACTGACCTGGGCCACTCAACATGACTTTTAGTGTTCTGAATGGAAGTGCATGTGCTCTTTTAACAACAAATTCATACCAGCCAGAGTCGGTTAGGCATCCAGCGTCTGCTCGGGTCATGATCTCAGGGTTGTCGGATCGAGCCCCTTGTTGGACTCCATGCTGGGCATGGAGCCTGCTTAAGAGTTTGGCTCCCCCTCTGCTCTTTCGACACTCCTATTCTCTATCAAAAAAATTTTTTTAAGTAATTAATTTAAAAAATATGTTATCCGATTTACTTCTTTTCATTAATTTTATTTTCAGATAAACCAAGGGCCTACTTACCCTCTCTATTTGGAAACGACCTCTTCGTATAAAACATTATTGCTTTTGATAGTATGTGAGTTTTATCATTGTAGCTCGGTTATCATTGTAGGATCTTATTTGCAATGCTTAATTGTTTGAAATAGGTTGAGAGAAATAGGCTGTCTAAAGCTACTGCACAGATTTGGAGCTGAGGGGTGTTTTAACTTGAAATTATTTTGGCTGACTCAATGAAGCTTTGTATTCCCCACAATGAAGAAGCAATAGCTGTTGTTTGAGAACAAGATGGGTTTATGGTATAATAATGTTTTGGGTAACAGAAGTTTACCATGTAAAACCTTACCTCTGTCTTGCAATTTTTTCCCAAATGGTCACATACTAAAACTTTAAGAGTTAAAAAGAGCTTTACTTTAATAAACTTCCTCATTGCTGTCTTTTTATGAGGGCTTATAATATAATATTTTCTCTTAGAGAAAAACACAAACTCTCTAAATTAATTTAAGCTATCTTCTTTATTGTTCATTACCTTTGACACATCATGTAGCAAATCTTACACTAAAAATCAGCATATGGAGCATTAGTACGATCGACAAAATCCTTCTTGGAGGAAAAAAAATATTTAAAGAAATATCCCAGGGCATAACATGCAAAACCACTTTTCACTAATCAAAGAATCATTGCAGACTTGGCTGACAATCCTATAATAAATTATCTTCATTGTTGCTCAGAAACTTATATGCTCTGTGAATACAGCACATTTCACATTATCTAAAATTCAGTTTTGAGGTTTGAGGCTGTTTTTAGTCTAGTAAGGGAATGAAAGATGATTTTTCACTTAATTCCCATGCCCTGGAACATGCCCCTAGCAAAATTGTTGACCTTTCTGTGTTTACATTCACAGAACAGAAACCTTAACTTGATTAATAAGGATGCAAAAAGAATTAGCTTGAGTTTGTGATTAATTCAGTTGCATCAAGTTACTTTACATGCACTAAACCAGAGAAATTTAGATAGGCTGATCTGTCATTTAATACAAATTGACTGAGATTTATAAAATATGTGCACTTGATTTTTTTCCAAACAGTTAGAAAATCTATCCATAATCCTGGTCAATTCTGGTTTTGTATTAAAGACTGAGGATATTAAGTAGATTATATCACCAAGAAACCACTTTTTTCTACAGTTATTTTTAAAACTTAAATAAGAATTTTTCTTGTCTATGATCAAGGTACTTAGAGAAAACTCAGGAAATGAATCACTTTATCTACTCAAAGATGAGACATGATATTACTCTGAAATGAATTGGAGAGCCAGGGTAGGTATTTTGGAGGACATATTTTGAACAAATACTTGGCAACCAATATTATTTGCAGAGGATAAAAATGATAAAGATATTTTTTAAAGAAATCAGTCAACATCCTACAAAAAGAAAGCTTGGGAGAACATCTAGACCTAGGTGGACCTAACCTGTAAGACCATGACTGTACCCAAAAACCCTTAGGAGATGAGAGTCCACAGAACTTGGAGAGGGTACCATCATGTCAAACAACAGCTAACCCATCTTCTGGTTCAATGCCTCTCTCTTACAACGGTATAGCAGGACAGCAATATTGTCAATGCCTGAATTTTGGTGAGAATTATCTTCATGAAGAAAGCAAGATGTTAGAAAAATATTTCTAAATCAATATTATTTATGCCATGTTTCATTATACTCCCTTGGATTCAAATGATTCTTCTTTCAAAGAAGCTCAAAATCCTCCAAATATAATCCATGTTGTTGATTGGGTTACAGAGCAATCATTTAAACATACTGGCTAGCCATTCACTCATTCATTTATTTAACGAACATTGACTGAGAAGTAACGGGGTCAGCTAAAAGGATGGAAGACACTCAAGATGCTCACATGTTGCTGTTTGGAGAAGGCCTCTCAGGAAATTAAATTGACAAGGAATGTATGTCTGGTTCTTGGGTTTGTAAGTCCAGGAATTCCATTTTTCAGTGTATCTGTATGTAATTTGATTCAAGAGGACAGACGCATGAGACACATATAATCAAAAGCAAAGAAAGAACTTGAAAGCACCAAAGGAAAAGTGACTCATCACATACAAGGGAGCTCCCATAAGATACTCAGAAGATTTCTCAGCAGAAACATTTTAAGCCAGTAGGGAGTGGAATGATATATTTAAAGTGCTAAAGGGAAAAAAAATCTGCCAACCAAGAATACTCTATTGAGCAAACCTGTCCTTCAAAAAATGAAGGAGAAATAAATCCTTCCCAGGTTAAAAAAAAAATCTGAGGAAGTTCATCACCCCACTAGGCATGTCTTACAAGAATCACTAAAGGAAGTCCTTCGAGTTGAAATGAAAAAATGCTAGGCAGCAACATGAAAGGATATGAAAATATAAAGCTCTCTAGTAAAGGTAAATATGTAGACAAATACAGAATCCTATACCACTGTAATGGTGCTGCATAAATCATTTTCAATTTAGTTATAGAATTTAAAAGATAAAACTATAAATATTTCACTCTAAAACTAAGTTAAAGGAGACAGAATATTAAAAAGGAATAACTTGTGATATTGACAACATGCCATGGTAGAAAGAGATGTAAAGGAGTAGAGTTTTTATGTGACTGAAGTTAAGTTGTTATCAGTTTAAAATAGGCTGTGACAACTATAAGCTATTTTGCATAATCTGCATGGTAGCCACAAAGAAAATACCTGTAGGGGTCATCCAAAAGAAAATGAGAAAGGAATCAAACTATGTCATCACAAAAAAATCAACAAAACACAAAGGGAGATAGCAAGAGAGGAAAAGAACCAAGTAACTGGACAAAATAGAGAAATAACTAGACAAAATAAAGCATGGCAATATAAGGTCCTTCCCTGCCACTAACTACTTCAAATATAAATGGTTTAAACTCTCCTATCAAAAGACATAGAGTGGATGAATGGATGAAAAAATAAGGTCCAGACATATGCCATCTAAGAGACTCACTTCAGATAAAATGCCATCTACAAGCTGAAAGTGAAAGAATGGAAAAAGATATTCCATGAAAATGGTAACCAATGCAGAGTGGATGGATGTACTATTATCACAAAGTCAGTCAAAACTGTTACAAGAGACAAGGACTCAAACTGGGCCTATTTTATTAGTCCTTTCATGGAAATTCTCATACTGAAGTTGGCTTTTCTCCCTATTGGTGGAATGGTTGGTATAGGAGTCTTTCCCTCCCCACGGTTGCATTCTCTACCCTGCGGGGAAAGCCCTCATATAGTGAAAAAGATTCATAGAATGCAAAAGGAAGCAGAGATTAGAGACAGAAAGAAAGAAATATGGAAAAATAGAACCATAATAGAAGTTCTGTCCCTGGATCTCACTGTCCCAAAAGCTACCTTTGCTTCCAAATCAACATGTTTCCTTTTTATGCTCAAGTTCATTCAAAGTATACTCTGTCTCTTGTTAAAAAAAAAAAAAAAAAGAGCACTGACTCATACAGTCCCCACACATACATTTAAGGTTTAGTCACACGGCACCACATTCACAACCCTCCATGTCTCTGTGTCTTTGCACAACTCATCCCTCCTCATATTTTGTGGTTGAATTGGAGAATCATCTTTCAAGGCTCCAATCATCACTTCTTATCAAATTTTCTCTTGATGTATTCATATTAAGCTGACCATTAAGTTTTAAGGGTCTCAACATAGCTACAGAATTTACCACCCTGTATTTATTATGTATCTCCCTTCTCAGGTGGTAACATTTTTAGGAGAGGGACCCCACTCCTTAGTCATTGTGTATGATATGTGGTCAATCACAATGTCTGATACAGAGAAAGTGTTCAATTCCTATTTGTTAAATGATGGATGATTTCACGATTTATGCTTACTGTCTTGAAGGGGTGGGTATTTTTGTGTTCAGAGAAAAGTCTTACTGATCTTGGGATAGTACTTGTTGAAACTCTCTATTTTATCAGTTCACCTATACTCTAGCTGAACAAGGAAAGGAATGCATATTATTTCTGTTTGTTTTCTGTAAAAGGTGTAAATAAGTTAGTTTCTAGTATTTTTCACCAAAAATATAAGTTAACAAAACAAAGAATAAAACTGAAAGGAGATTTCCTTTAGGACTTGGATTTCTGGGTAATGTGAAACGAGGTTGATGTTAACATGCAGCAATCCAGTGGAGACTCGGCCAAGTCCTGAGGCAAAGTTTTCAGAATAAATACCCTTGTGATTATCAGCTTCAAATTTGGTATGTATAAGTGCCTAAGAGTTAAGCTTCACATTCATTTCTTTTCAAAGATTAACAACAATAAGTAAGTGCAATTGTTCAAAGAAACCTCTGTAGCATCCCAGTTTGGGTCAATTTCCTAATATCTGAAACAAAACTCTATGTTAGTCTATGTGAAATTGAATCACATAGTCTCTGTATTTTCTTTTCGAATTCTGATATATTGTTAACTGCAATAGACCCAAAGAAATAATTTAGGTGATTTAATGCTGTTTTATTGTACTCAAGATTAATTAACTTCCAAATTGATTAATAGATGTGTATAATTTTAGTCAACTAGATTGAGATTAAACTGTACATTTTAATTCTAATGACAATATTCTTAACATTTTTTTTAACATGCCTGAAGATATTTTTGGCCTGGTAATACAATACAGTGCTCAGTTCAATAGAATTATAATACAAAACTTTCTTTTCATTGAACTGTAGAAAAGTCCTGAATCAAACCAGTACCTTCTCTTATCTGTAGTCCGCCAATAACATACCTATTCTCCTTTCCTTTGAGGTTTTTAGCTAGAGAAAAGATCTAGGTTCATCCAAGTTCAATCCCATAGGCAGAGATGACCATTTGAATCAATGACCTCTGATTATTTTCTATAGGAAAGCTGGAAATCTTTGGGAAATTCTTTACAAAACATAATGTTGGAGGAGGACTTTTTCCTTTTTGGTCTTTTCTCCAACTACAATTTCTCAAAAGAGAACTATAACAGAACTGACTGTTCTTATCCTTTTTAACTGGGCTACTGCAGCCCAAGAGAAGTGGTTTTTCCTTTCTTTCTGATCATTTTTCTTTTCTCTCTCTCCTTTTTTAATGTATGTGAAATGTCAGTGAGCTAAAAAGAGTTGAGTGAGCACAACTTCTTCTTCATTTGATATTCTTGCCTTTGGCCAACCACTTCTATTTTTCTCTTTCAGGAAGCGCGGGAGGAGTTGATGAGTGAATCAAATTTTAGAACCCTCAAGAAGAAGATGAGACCAGCTTTCTTTATGTCTTTAATATTTTCCAGCAGTGATGGAACCATATGATAAAGAAACAGATATTAGTAATGATTTTGCATTTGTGATAGTGATAGAGTACTGAAGGAAAATCCTGCTCAAATTATTATGGTGTGAATCATACAAATTGGACTGACATTGTATGGGAGCAAACAGCATTCCAAAGGATCTTTAAAAGGAAAAATGGATCTTGTTTTTGTACTAGCCATTTCCAAAGCTGTTGTTTTATGCACTAATTCATTTTCAGAGATCATTGCTGAGACTTGCTCATAGTGGGCACTCAATAATTATATACTGAATGGTCTCTGATTGAAGACAGGAACTATATTTTTATATAAAATATTTTATTTGAATCTTAGTCACAGAACAGAATGTGAGAACAATGTAATTATTATTTTATTATAATGATTATTATCTATCAAACGCCTTCACTTTGTCCACCATTGTAATGTGCATCAATTACTAGGTATTTCTCCACGATAGTAGGGCTTTCCAGAAGGTTCAATTAATTTCTTAAGAACAAAGTAAATGATCAGCAAGCATCTATTATCAATACTCTAAAAGTCTGATGAAATAATGATGTTCCATTACTGATAATGTTAGTTCTGTTTGCAAAATAAACATACTTTAAATGAGATAATCCCATTAAAAGCATTTAAGTTTTCCCTAAAAAAACCTAACCATCGAAAAAGAAGTATTTTGAGTTTGCTGCAGTAGTGAGAAGTCAATTGTGCAATGTAGCATTTCCTATACTTTATTTCTTCCTGTAAGTTTTAACAATTGCTTTATTAATATAAAGAATTGGCTACCCTCAACTGGCAAATCCTGATTTTGAAAATATTATAATGATGGATATGATAGAGACTAGCTTTAGGATTTTTAAATATTTGGGTTGAACTTAAAAAACTTGATAGGTCCTAAGTGACAAAAGTGAGTCAGTGTTTTCTCCAAGTTTAGGTGGCGCAGACGAGGCACAGTTTGTAGCACTGATTCATGACTTGCAAGATAGCAACCTACCACTTTTTGAAAGCTGGACAATAAAAAACTGGCAAAGACAGAAAATATGCTTAAAGTATGCAGCCTACGGGTTTGTAAAAGCTTCTGTTTTGTCTATCTAATCAAATGTTCTTAAACTTTAATCCACAAGGGATGGGATGTGGACCACAGATAATGTTAATGCGTTGTAAGATGGAATCACGGGAGTAGCCAAGACATTTATTGAAATGAAGTATTTAGTTTCAAAGCAGTCTACATTGATGTTCTGTTATAACGATTTTATTTTGACTGTACCAAATGATGGATGAAGATGCAGTCTTTGGACTGATGGATGTGGTACTATGCAAAGGTGCAGTGCTCTGTGCTTTCTTATTGAATAATTGAACTTGAATTTTTCCCCAGAGAATAACTAGACACAGCATTTTCAACTAATTTACTGTTGAAAATTTCTCTTTAGTTGGCAACATAATCATGGTTACTTTATTATCCTATAAGAAATAATTTTGTATGATTGGCAACATAGTAATTGTTGGATATAATTTGGTCAGCAATTTGTCTATGGTGATGGTGCCATGTGAAGGTACAAGGGAGGTCTGTTATGAGCTAAATTGTGTCCTTCCAAATTATATGTTGAGGTTCTAACCCCCAATGATGACTGTGTTTGGCAATAGGGCCATGAAGGAGGTAATTAAGAAATGATGAGCTCATAACAGTGGGGTCCTAATCCATTAGAACTTTGTTCATAAAAGAAGGAAAGAAGACATCAGGAGTGTCCATGCATAGAGGAAAGGCTACATGATGACACAGTGAGAAGGCAGCCATATGCAAACCAGGAGGAGAGGTCTTACTAGAAACCAACCCTGATGACACATTGATCTTGGACTTCCAGGCTCCAGAACTGTGAGAAAATACAGTCCTGTTGTTTAAGTCGCCATGCCTGTGGTATTCTGTTATGGTAGCCTTTCCAGACTAACATAGTGTTGTGGAGGATATCAGCTTCAGAGTGGTGCCTATAGCTTCAACTGTTTGGATACCCAAGTAACTAGTTATGGACTAAGGATACTAAATATCCTTGTGATAAGGTGCCTTTTGAGGTTCTTGAGCTCTATTTCCTAGTGGTACCATCTTTGATTTCATGAATTAGATGTTTGCTACCACAATAAACAGAAAAGTAAATTTTTATTGTGGTAAAATATGCATAATATAAATTTTACCGTTTAAGCTATTCCCAAGTGTTCAGTTTTATGGCATTAAATATATCCATATTGTTGTACAACCATCCCCACCATCCATCTCCAGAACTTTTTCATCTTCTCCAACTGAAACTCTATACCATAAGACACTAACTCCATGTTTTCTGTCCTCTCATCTCTTGGCAAACACCATTCTACTTTCTGTCTTTGTGAATTTGACTATTTTAGGTAACTCATGTAAGCAGAATCATACAATATTTATCAATTTGTGACTGGTTTTATTTCACTTAGAATAATGTCTTTAATATTCATCTATGTTGTAGCATGTATCAGAATCTTCTACTTTAAGGTTGAATAATATTCCATGGTGTGTGTGTGTATATATATATGTATATATATATATGTATATATATATATATATGCATCACATTATGTTTAACCATTTATTATTCAATACACACTTGGTTTGCTTCCATCTTTTGACTGTTATGAATACACTGCTATAAATATGGGTCTACAAGTGTCTGTTCAAGTCCTTGCTTTCAATTCTTTTGGGTACATAACCACAAGTAGAATTGCTGGATCATAAAATAATTCTATTTTAATTTTTTTGAGGAGCCATCATACTATTTTCTACAGCGGCATCATTTTACATTCCCACCAACAATGCACACAAGGATTCTGATTCACCATATCCTCACGAATGTTTGTTGTTTTCTTATTTTTTTAATAATATCTATCCCAATGTGTAGTATCTCATTGTGGTTTTATTTGCATTTCCTTACTTATTAGTGATGTTGAACATTTTTTCATATGCTGGTTGAGGATTTGTGTATTTTATTTGGAGAAATGTCTATTCAAGTTCCTTGCCCATTTTATTTTCATTTGGATTGCTTTCTTATTGTTGAGTTATAGGAGTCCTTTATACATTATGGATATCAGCTCCTTATCAAGTAAAAGTATTTGCAAATACTTTCTCCCGTTATGTGGATTGTATTTTTACACTGTTCATAGTGTCCTTTAATGTATAAAAATTTTTAACATTGATGTAGTTCAATATATTTTTTGTTGTTGTTGTTGTGCTTTTGGTATCATTACTGATAAGTCATCGCTCAAATCCTAAGCCATAAAGCTTTCCCTTATGTTTTCTTTTTAATTTTTATAATTTCAGGTCTTACTTTTGATCCATTTTGAGTTAACAAATGTATATGGTGTTAGATAAAGGTCTAATTTATTCTTTTACATGTGGATATCTAGTTTTCCCAATACTGTTTGTTGAAGAATGTCCTTTCCACACTGAGTGGGTTTGGCGCTCTCATTGAAAATCTTTTAACCATAAGTGAGGGTTTATTTCTGGATTTTCTATTCTATTCCACTGGGCCATATGTCTGTCTTTATTCCAGTACTATAGTCTTTTGATTATTCTAGATTTTTAGTAATTATTGAAATCAGGAAGTATGAAGCTTCCAGATTTGCTTTTATTTCAAGGTGGTTTTGGCTAGTAAAAGTCCATTAATATTTCATTTAAATTTAAGAATGAATTTTTCAAGTTCTGTAAAAAAAAGTAACTTGGATTTTGATAAAGATTACATTGCCCTTATATCTAATTTGGGGTAGTATTGACATCTTAACAATATTAAGAATTGTCATAAACAATTCCAGTCCATAAACACAGGATATCTTACCTTTTGATGTCTTCTTTAATTTCCTTCAGAAATACTTTATAGTTGTCTTTACTTTATAGCCTTCTATTTCTTTCTTTAATTTCTAAGCATTTTATTCGTTTTTTTTTTTTTTTGAGAGAGAGAGAGAGATCATGTGAGCAAGGAAGAGGGGCAGAGGAAGAGACAGAGACAGAGACAGAGGCAGAGACAGAGACAAAAAGAGAGAGAATAAGAAGGCTCTACACTCAGGGTGAAGACTGACAGGGGGCTTGATTCCACGACCCTGGGATCATGACCTGAGCTGAAATCAAGAATTGGTAGTTTGGGGCGCCTGAGTAGCTCAGTCAGTTAAGCGTCTGACTTTGGATCAGGTCATGATCTCATGGTTTTGGGGTTCAAGCCCCGTGCTGGGCTCTCTGCTGACAGCTCAGAGCCTGGAGCCTGCTTCGGATCCTGTGTCTTCCTTTCTTTCTGCCCCTTCCTTACACATGCTCTGTCTCTCTCTGTCTCTTGATAATAAATAAACATTAAAAAAAAAAAAAGAACAGGTCAGTTCAACTGACTGAGCCACCCAGGTGCCCCTTAGGCATTTTATTCTTTTTGAGGCTTTGGTGAATGCAATCGTTTTCTTAATTTCCTTTTCAGATTGTTCACTGTTAGTGTATAGAAACAAAACTGATTTTCGTGTACTGATTTTGATTTTTGTTGCTTAATATGTACATGCTAAATTCATTTTTGTTTTCTAAAAGTTTTTTGTTGAACCTGTGGAATTACTAAATATAAGGTTATACCATCTATGAACAAAAATAATTTCACTCTTTTTCTTTCCACTTAGGGTTCCTTTTAGTTGTTTTTCTTACATGATTGCTCTAGCTAGGACTTCTAGTACTATGTTAAATAGAAGTGGCAAAAGTGGGCATCTGTCTTTTTGTTTTTTCAAGGAAAGGCTTTTAGTCTTTCATCACTGAGTATGATGTTAGCTGTGGGTTCTTCATATATGGCCTTTATTATGTTGAGGTAATTTCCTTCCAAGATTTTCCGCCTACACTTTTATTTATTTACATTTCAATAAATTTAAATCCTTGAGGTGTACAGCCTCACATGGTTTCTGTGTCCAATGGTCTTAGCAGGAAGGTTCTTGGGAACTTGGTAGGAACCAGGCTGCTGTTTCAGCCTTATAGTTGGGGGTGGGGTCTAAGGTAGAGTTTAGGTCACCTGGAAGACAGAGAGGCACTCACAAACTAGAGGCAGGGGCTCTTTGCCAGCAAATATAGACTCATTCACTATTTTAACAACTGGCTTGGTTCACACCGGCGGCCCACCTGAATACCAGCTGTCTTCTTATGTATCATGTCCTATTCTAAAGAGCCACACATAGTATTGTATCAACCTATTTTAAATAATTTTAACAGTGAGAGTCAAAATAATGACATCTTCTCATAAAAGGCAGAATATATGTTAGCTTAATTTTTGGTGAGTTGATCTTCTTTTAAGACTGGTTATGTTTACCAACAACAATGCAAAATACCTTAAAAAATTACTTACTAAAATAATCCTCGAATTTCAAGATAGATTTACAGTCGTTTGCCTCTGAAAGATAATTTAATTATGTGTACTCTTTTTTGGTCATTAATTATCTACCCTTAAAAGTCAATAACCTCCAGACTGGAGCTGCATCAAAATTGTTTAATTTTATTTGTGGCATATCTCTACCCAATGTTTTTTTCTTTATGCTGCTTTTGTAAATTCACAAATATTATTCTAAATGTGATCATAGTTATATGTTTTTAGAACTGTACTGAGATATAATTCAGTTAGCATAAAACTTGCTTTTTAAAAATATTCAATCCAGAGGTTTTTAGTGTATTTACAAAGATATATGACCCTCACCACTAACTAATTTTAGAACATTTTATCACCTCAATGCCCTTTAGCGGTCACTCCCTTTTCCCTAGTGCCTGGAATCACTAAGCTACTTTTTGTTTCCATGGGTTTCTGTGTTCTACACACCTCATATAAATGAAAATATGTGTTACTGGCTTCTTCCACATACCTTTATGCTTTCAAGGGTTATTTATATTGCAGCATGTGTTGGTACATCATCATTTTTATTGCTGAATAATATTCTATTGCATGAGCATGTTATATTTTGTGTATCTATTCATGAGTTGATAGACACTTGGGTTGTTTGTTTTTCTACTATGATTAAAACTGGTATGAACATGTATGTAAAGTTTTATATGGGTGTATGTCTTCTTTTCTTTTGAGTCTATGGCTTGGAGTGGATTTGTTGGATGAAGGAAAAGGAAACTTTTTTTCAAATTTCCCCAACTTTCTGCATGATTAATATAAATTTCAGACTGTATGTATATGTGCATTTTATATGTGTGTCTATATATTTACATATACATATATGTATATATACATATGTATATGAATGTGTAGTTATATATGGAATCTTTAGCTTTAAAGGGTGTGAAAATATTTCTTGAAAATTACTGAAATAAATATTTAGACACTGCATCAGGACAACAATGCCATCTGTAGAATATGTCAAAATCCTGGATCATGAAGAACTGACTTAGACATTTATAGTATTAACCTATTTTCATGCTTTTAAATGGTAACTTCTTGTTCCCATTGGCTACTATAGTTGGAGTCCTCATCTCTAAAGCATTTTTTATAGAGCAGGATCGATCAAATGAACACTGATGTAAAGAATTTAGGATGTGCCTAGCAGCATATTTTAAGCTTGGAATACATGGCATCTACTCTTTTTCTTCAGTATATTTCAGTCTCATTTCTGAGTTTCTTTCTTTGCTGTGAGAATTTTATAAATTATGGAACCAGCAGTTGGTATTTAGTTTAAATGGAGGAATCATCACAGGCATTCTATTGAATTAGCTATTAAAACACTTAATTCTAACCCCTAACTAATATGTCTCATATGTACAGAGGCAATAAAGACAAAAATAACTTCATGCCTCTTGTAAATTTTATTCCCCAAATCAATTGCTATCAATGTCAGTAATGACATCTCTATATGTAAATTTGATACTCTACATTTTTGAGAATACAAAATGTCTTTTAGTGTTCATAAATTTGGCTCCAAATGCAGTTCTAATAGTGCTCTTCAAAATTAGACTAATCTTTTATACCATGTTTTAGAGCAAAATTACAAAGCATCTACTTAAAATATCAAAATCATATGTAACGCTTAACTGACTTTTGAATCATTCTCAAAATTTACATATTAGATTTGGCTTCCTTGCAAGTGGGTTATTTCTGTTACTGTTCTTTTGAGATTCCTGATAAATAAAAACCTTCAAGCATCCATCTAACCTTTCATGGTTGCTGTGTGCTTTAACCAGATACTACCATTTTGTAGCCAATGTGTTCCTGCCCCTTCATGGCTGCTTTGGTGTTATTTCTGAAGAGGCTGAAGCCCACTTCCAAATCTCCAATCATTCATAGTTGATATTCTTTTGGGGCCTGCAAGTAAAGCCAACACAGTGAGCACGAAATGTTTAAACAGCAGGATGGTCAACTCTTGTAATTCCTTCCTGCAATAAGGGGGGGAAATTTTATGAGTATAACACAGAACGTATCTGTATGGCTTTTAAGAAGTCACTGAAATGGGGTGTGACTTTTGTAGGCAGAGCTCAAATAGAAAGTTGTTACTGCCAAGTTTATCCTGTAACTTCTCTGATTAACTCCCAGTGACGTTGCCAAGAGAGGAAAGAGGCCACAGTTGACCCTTTGCAGCCATCTAGAGCAGACAACTTCTCCAGTTGAGTATGGAAGTCTAACATTGCAGAAAAATATGGGACCACAAACTGAAGATGTTCCAATCTTCCTGTGCAAGACTTTGTCTTTAAAAGTTCTGAATTGTGAACAGTTTCAGGCAGATACCAAAATATACCATAGTTTCTACAATTATCCTGATCCAGTGCATAATGGAGGACAGAAAAAGAGAAAAGAGGCTGAGAATAAAGTTGGCTCAACAAGTATTCAGTGACAAGTGCAGATTTGGGTGAATGCAGGAGGGGATACAGGCAAGGCTCAGGATGGATGAAATCACTCAGCTCTTCCCATCTGATGCTTTCATCATTGCCTGAGTGAGAGGAGACTAGATTCTGAGATTAAATCCTGAATCACTCTGTGGTTAGATTTGTTTGATAAAATTTCAATGCAGCAGAGTTCAAATTCTGGCTCTTCCACATACTAAAGTGCAAGTTACTAAATTTTATGGTGCTTTGGCTTTCTGACCTGTAAAATGGAGATGATCACATTACTTCATCAATAGCGTTATCTCATTGGGGATATTTAATTCCATCAGTTTCTACACATGTACCTGCCATGTTAGAATTCCCATGCTCATTCTTAAAAATTCCCTCCTCCAATGATTGCAATGGGCAGGGCATGGACTTTTGATTCTGAGCAACATCATTAAGGGGTTAGGAAGAAGACTTACAGGACACCTTGGCACTTATCCTAAATGAAACAATATAAATCGTAACAGCAATTCATGGTATTAGAATTACCTCAGACTTGATACAAAGCACATACACTTGTGTTGATACTTGGTAACATTTCATAAATGTTAGTGATCATATCACGTCTGTTTTTAATTATTGTTTAAGGATCAGTATAAGAGTGCTGAATGATGTGAGTTCATTCTCAACAAATGTTAAGAAATCATGTTGTGATCATTATGTAGTTCTGATCTAAAAGTCCACTTCAGATATCTTCAAGGGATATTATTCAAATTGCCTGTTCCCAAACCAGTGATCATCTTCAACATTATTGCACGGCTAGGGCTGGTCACGTGAGCAGCGTCCCTTACAGTTTGCAGCAGAGCTAAGCTCACCCCTTTCCACTTGAGCCTTATGCTAGCAGGACCACTGGGATTGGATTCATGCTCATTGCCTTGGAGTGGCAGTTCTGCCGTGCGTGTTTCTTTTTACGGTCCTCAATTTAACTTTCAATCTCCATATTACTTTGGTGGTGAAAAATTCTTTTTATGGTTTCTAGAATATTGTAAGATTACAGGCTCTGCATTCTTCAGCAAGCAACGTTTCACTCATCCATGCTAGGCTTTCATTTCTTCCAGGATTGACTATTTTAATTTGTTCCTGGTGGCATTCCAGATTGTTTGCTAAACTGGCTGCAGATGGTTTCGGATGCTGCTGCTGCCAGCGTTGTTACCAGGACTTGATCTACAGATCATATTTCTCCCACCTTACAGTCTCTATCTTGGCTGCCTCCTAGACAGCATATGGTTTTTTAAATCCTTTTAACGACCTATAAAGCTCTCAATAGCATTGATTCTGTTTACCTTTCTGACCTTTTAACTTTTTTACACTCCAGCACAGACTCTTTAGTCATCCAATACGATGTTGTCTTGTAGTGCGTAACTGGTTCTAGTGGGCTGGTAACTGAGTTACAGTGCGGGCTGCTTCAGCCTGTCCCCGGCACCGGAAACCAGACGGTTTGAAGAGAGCACAGAAAGCAAAGATTTTTGTGGCTAATAATTTTTGAAGTATTTAATCCCTAAGCAATTCTCTTGAATTCTTACCTTACCACATTGAGATATTCTTATTTATTAAGATTTTTGTTTTTGTTTTTGTTTTAATAATCTAGCTGGAGAAGTTAAAGAAATCCAAAAGCCACTCAAATGAGTACTTAACTGGTGATGATTAGAGCAGTTAGTGAATGAAGGTGCTAGAGGGATACACTGTTGTGCGTCATGACCTTAGTTGTCCTTAGAAATAAAACAAAGTGACACTTTCGTCTGTCTGGTGGACCCACAAGCTGTAAAACTACAGACTGCAGCAAGGTACTTTCCGGCACCATTTGACTTGGTAGTGGGGACCATCAGGTTATGCTCTGGGCAGTGGAGGAGAAGAAAGAACTAATTAGTCCTCTTTTACCGTAACTAGCAAGCAGGATTTGTTTGCGTTTCCCTGGTTGTTTATTTTTTTCATAACTCCGCATATAAGTTTAGCCAGGAACTAAATGGAGACCTATTTTTTAATACACACTGTTGTGTTTTTGCTTTTTCTTTTGGGGGTCAGGTGGGTAGCATGGGTAACTTCCTTTCCAAGTTTGGGAAGAAATTGAAAAATAAGACATAGAAAACAGAGAATTGGAGGTCACATTTAAATTTTACTATTGACAAACCTGAGTGAAGTGTACGGCTGTAGGTCTGTGATCAAACCAACCTGCTAATAAAATCTCTTCGCCTAAGCCTGGACTTGAGGGAGAGTTTGGTTTTCAGAGCAGTCTCTCATACCCACAACCATTGCTTCTCCGTGGACGAGGGCTGGGAAGGAAGACGAGAACAATCCACTCACCACTTATGATTTCAGTTTTTTAAAAAAATTCTTTGAAAGAATTCTATTTCTGGGAGTGGTGTGTTAAATTACTTGAATTACTTCCTCTTGCTGAAAACAGTAAGATATAGTTGAATGACATGCTCGTTCCAATATATTATATATAAAATATAATATGTATCATATACAAATATAAACAGGATCGTATACATTATTCATTATGTATTTTTATGAGGATTAATTAATTAATTAAAAATTGTAATGTTATATTTGAGAGAAAGGAGACAGAGCTTGAGCATGGGAAGGGCAGAGAGAGAGAGGGAGCCCAAGCAGACTCCAGGTTCCGAGCTGTCAGCACAGAGCCAGACACGGGCTTCAGACTCCCAAACTGTGAGATCATGACCTGAGCCGAAGTCGGATGCTTGACCAACTGAGCCACCCAGGAGCCCAAAGGATTAATTTATATGTAATACATTAGTGGGTAACCGCATATCAAATTTAAATATTTTGGAAAAGTCTAAGCATAGAAAAGTGAGCAGATAAATAGAATATCAGAGCACCAGAGCTGTTCGTTCATTTGTGTATTTTGTGTTGAGGCTCTGTGAAAGTAACACATGCTTGGGCCTCTTGGGACCAGGAACACAGAAATTAAAATCAAGTTTCTGTTTTTATTTTTTATAAAAGATCCTCTCCACAATTTATGACTTTCTCTCTCACATTAAGCTAGACCCTAAAAGTGTTTCACCCTGAAGAGATCAAGGCAACCCATAATTAAAACTATCTTTGTGTTTCTTCCCAAACACAGAAAAATCTGCTTTAGGGAGCAGTGAAGTAGGAGAATATGAGAAAAAGGGAGAAAATATCTTAGAACTTAAGTGACTCTTCCCTATTATTATTATTATTAGCCCCAAATTTGAGGTGATTCTTAATGGGTAATACCAGCAGATGTTTCTAGTAGAGGACATATTTTTCCTAGGACTTAGGGAGTCTCTAGGTAATAAAAACAAACAAACAAAAAAACAAACAAAAGCAATGGCCGTTAGCCTGCCAAAGTTAAATAAGGCACTATAAATAAGAACCAGCAGAGAAAAAAGATTTTGTAAACCTATCCAAAAGTTATAAAACATATATACTTTCTGTGTTAAAGGAAAATAATGAACATACTTGTGTTTTTGATTATGACAGTAATTTCTTTAAGACTTACTTCATCATTGTAAACTACTAGAAAAAAACGTATCAATTATTTTCAGACATTGAACAATAGTTCAGAACTCTGTGTTCTCCAAGGAGGGAAACAAAGGTAGTGAGCCTGCCCTATGTCTGATAGCAATTTCTGAATTGAGAGAAAGATAGGGAACACAAATGGTATGCAGCACACCTACTCGCAAGTAAACAGTACCTTAGAGGAGGGAGGAATGCAGAGAAAGAGCTGCAGAAATCTGCATAGAGATTTCCTTCAGTCTTAATACCCATCTGTGCACATGTAAAGTGAAACTCCAAAGATTATGCAAAATAGTTTCCACTAATTATAGTGAAGAGACCTAGTTGAATATGTCAGGTTCTAAGTAAAGACGTAAAAAAGTCAAACATGAGTGTGGGACTAAAGTAAGGCTAGGATAAAGCTACTCTAACTTGCTTCTACAAAAGTTTAAAAAGAATCCTAGAAAAGATCACGCTGATTCTCAAGTACCAAAACTCCTTGACAGAACAAAGCCCATAACTCTAAAGGAATACAACAAAATCTGGCATTTAAGAATAAGATTTAGGGGCACCTGGGTGGCTCAGTCAGTTAAGTGTCTGGCTTGGGCTCAGGTCATGATCTCACAGATCGTGGGTTCGAGCCTCGCATTCGGCTCTCTGCTGACAGCTCAGAGCCTATAGCGTGCTTCCAATTCTGTGTCTCCCTCTCTCTCTGACCCTCCCCTGCTCACTCTCTCTTTCTCTGTCTCTCAAAAATGAATAAAAACAAAACAAAAAACAAACAAAAGTATAAGATTTAGAATGTCTGAGATCTAATGAAAGTTACCTGACACGTGAAGAAGCAGGAAAAAAAACACACACAAGAAAATGACCCATTAGTAGGAGAAAAAGCAGCCAATAGAAGCAGACCTAGAAATGACAGAGATGATGAAAGCAGCAGACAAGGATTTTAAAAAACTTCTTATAAACAAGCTAGGTAATCTCAAGGATTTAAAGAAAAACAACAAAGAAGTACCAAAGCAAAGGATACTTGCAAGACAATGGGAAATTTAACTTTGGCCATTTATTTGATCATAGTGAAGATTTTAAAATTTAATCTGTGATCATTTTACTGCAGTAATTTTTGAAAAATTCTTTCTTTTAGAAAAACACATTAGATACTTACAGATGAAGTGAAATGTTCTCTGATAATTGCTTCAAAATGTTAAAGGTTTGGGAGAAGTGAAAAGAGATGTAAATGAAGCAAGATTGGCTGTGGGGTGATAATATTGAAACTGTGTATTAAGTGTACTGTATTCCTGTATCTACTTCTGTACACACAGTTTAAATTAACAGAAAAACTCAATGAAAGTGTTTACCAAAAGACAGGACAAAGAAAAATAGAACGTGTGAACTGAAAAACTGATCAGAAGAATTTACCCAACTTATACATGAAGAGGCAAAAAAGATGCAAAATAGAGGTTAAAAAATGTAGAGGAAACTCTAAGAAGGTTAACACATTTCATCAGAGTCCTAGAAAGAAGAACAGATCTAATATTTAAAAACATAGTTGCTGGGAAATTTTCAGAAATGAGAAATTCTCCCATTTACAGTTTGAAGTGGCCCACAGGATAAAACTATAATGATATTTTAAATTTCACACCAACCCAATCATAATAAAATTACATAAAAACAAAAAGAAAGAAGAAAAATATTTTTTAAGTATATTTTTGATAGAGACAGAGAGAGAGAGCATGAGTAGGGGAGGAGCAGAGACACACACACACACACACACACACACACACACACACACACAGAATCCGAAGCAGGCTCCAGGCTCTGAGCTGTCAGCACAGAGCCTGATGCAGGGTTTGAACTCACGAGCATTGAGATCATGACCTGAGCAGAAGCTGATGCTCAACTGACTGAGGCACCCAGGTCTCCCAGAAAGAGGAAAAACCTTTAAGAATTTGAAGATTCCAAACCAAACCTGAATTCTGTTTAAACTACTGACAAATGATTTCTCAACTCTAAAAAAAGAAGCTGGAAGTGGAATCATATTTTCAATTTTCTAGGGAAAAATTATCCCCACTTAAAATTTCACACCCATAAAAGTATTTTTTAAGGATAAAAATAAAATAAAGATATCCTCAAAGAGATAAATCTGAAAGAACTTACTAATAGCAGTATTCCAATAGGATATTCTAAAGATGTTTAAGAATGAATGTGATACCAGATGGAAAGGGTAAGATGCGAAAGTGAATTAAGGTAAGAAAAATATATATGTGGATAAATGAAAATGAACATTGATTGCTTGTACAGAAGAGTTAGAATAATGTTTGAGTTAAAAATTACTGTGCTAAAATACCTAAAAAACTATAAAATACCAGTCAAGAAGACGGAAGAGGAGCTAAAATGTTCTCGGGCCCTTGTCCTATCTGAGGGGGGTAGCATATGTTATAATTAGTTTTGCTAAGTATATGTTTTTTAATTCCTAAGATACCCACTCAATGCATAGAACCTAAAAGGATAAAAAAAACCCCTCAAAACAGCAAATGCTACTAATATTCCACAGATACAAAAGTAAACAATAAAAATGAGCAAAAGAGAATATTTTTCAAACAGGACAACTGCATGATATATAGGCCCAAATATATCATTATTCATTTAAATGCAAAGAAAAAAATATTAAAAGATACAAATTTTCTGAATGAATTTTTAAAAAATCCAATTATACCACTTAAAAGAAAAACACTTCAAACCTAAGGATATGGAAAAGTTCAAAATCTGAAAGTGAATATTTATATACCAACAGAAAGTTTTTGCAGCTACGTTAGTAAGGCACAAACTAGATTTTAGATAAAAAACATTAAAGGAGATAAAGAGGATCACTTCATACTTATGAAGGTATTAAATTCAACAAGAAAATATATTAATTTAAATTTATATGCACCTAACAATATAGCCTCAAGATACATAAATCAAAGTTTTCATTTACTGAGCCATACGATTTCAAATAATTGACATCGGATAAGGACTGTTAGCTGGTAAAAGGACAAATAAAACTGAAAGTCAATATCAAAAAGAGAACTAGAGAATTCCCAAATATTTTAGAATTAAGTCTTCCCTGAGTTAAAAAGAAATAAAAATGGAGATAACATATTTTGCACTAAATGATAACCTATCACATGCAGAAACATGTATATTGGAAACTACAGTAGTACTTAGCAGTTTAAAGCTTTAAATCCCTATATCAGAAAATAAGAAAGGTTAAAATAAATGAAATAAGTCTCCATCTCATAAGTTAGAAAATAAACAGTTGAGGCACCTGGCTGGCTCAGTTGGTTAGGCGTCCGACTCTGTTTCAGCTCAGATCAGGACCTCACAGTTCATGGGTTTGAGCCCTCTCTCTCTCTCTCTTTCAAAATAAATAATTCTCTCTCTCCCTCTCTCTTTCCTCCCCACTCTCTTTCTCTTTAAAATTAATTAATTAATTAATTAAACAAATAAAGAAAAGAAAAAAAAAGAAAAGCAGCAAAAGAAACCCAAAGTAGAAAAAAGATTGCAAGAATCAGAAAATAGTGATATAGAACAGAAACCTAACAATGGTGAAAATCAAGAGGAACAAGAGTTGGTTCTTTAAAAAAATGTATATAATTAGCCAATATTTGGCATATATAAAATATATCAGTCAGGGGACAGCCATACCAGTAATTTGAAAATTTAATATAAAAGATTAACTAGATTAACTAGTATAAACTACTAAGAGAGGTAACTCTAACCAGTGTAAAGACAGCCCAGAGCTGAGAGAAGTCACCCAAGGAAGGAAGGACCTTCAAAGAGGGTTCCCCTCCAACAATGAGGTGCAGACCTCATGGAGAGGGGGTGGCTATGGCCCACTCCATGTCAGAGAGATTTGCTGAGGATAGCCATCAGCCAGGGTTTGCTAATAGAAAACCACTGCCTGAGGCTCCGTCTGGTGTCATCTGGTGTCCCTGATGCTGCTGGAGGCTGTAAGCCACAGGAGGAAGAATAAGAAAGCATTGGAACCAGGAAAAAAAAAGTCCCTTGTTCCTTCCAGGCTCCCTGAGGGCTCTCTACTCGCAAAGCTTAACATTATACTTGCCAGTAAAAGAGAAACATGTACAAGATGCAGTTCAGCATCACAAAGCTAAGACAAGGAAGGGTAAGAGATACAATAAATCAATAACTAGCATACATGGACCATTATATGACAATAAAAATAAAGAAATTGCAATTTGCCGTAATATCTTACAAATATAAAGTTACCTTAAAGAAGCAACTACAAAGAATGTATATACTACAATCTATTTTATATTAAGTTGAAAAACAATGGTGGATATAAAGTCTAACAAGAATGTAATTGCCATAAAGTCATTGTCATATCTTCAGTAGCGAAGGAAGATCAATAAGATCAATAAGAGATGCAAAGTGGGGCGGCTCAGTTGGTTGTGTTCAACTTGGGCTCAGGTCAGCATCTTGTAGTTCATAAGATTGAGTCCTGCCTCAGGCTCTGTGCTGACAGATCAGAGCCTGAAGCCTGTTTCACATTCTATGTCTCTCTCTGTCTCTGCTCCTCCCCTGCTCATGCTAGGTCTCTGTCTCTTTCTCTCTCTCTCTCAAAAATAAAATAAATATTTAAAAAAATTTTTTTAAAGAGATGCAAAGTAGCTTTGGGGGGGGCGAGTTATATGAGCAATACTGTCTTCTTGATCTGGATGGCGGGTACAAGGTGTGTACTTGGTAATAATTTGTGAAAATATATTTATATGTTTAATGGTATTATTAGTACAGCCATACCAGCTTGTTAAATGTTTACTTTCGTCTTTTTCGTTCTTTACTTTCAACCATCTTGAATACTTAGATGTGTTGTATCTCTGCCTAGAAAGCTCAGGAGTTTGCCAAGGTGGTGACATGAGCTGGGTGTGGGGGGAAAAAGTGGCTCCTGGGAACAACGCTAACTCTTTATTCTGAGGTCATTATATTTTGAACGATGGATCAGTGACTCTGTGCTAGAGCCTATTAAGTTTAAATCCCTTGTTGTATATATAAATAAACTGAAACTCAGAGAGCTAAATAATTATCACAAGGACCCATGACAATGCGGATCCGGTACTACACAAACCTCCAGGCTCTCATTTCCGGGCTATTACTATGATTCCACAATATTTTACATGTATTTTACATATTATACACTTTCAGAGAATGTATCTTAGCATCAACTGGAGTTTAAATGGGAACAAGTGTTGATCCTATGTAGTTTTACGTGGACTTTAAATTCTGAAAAGTTCTGAACAAGCTTCAGAGGGGCAGTCTATTTGATCACTTTTCTTTTAGGGTTTAGTCCAGTGACAGAAATATGCATATATAAGTTTTGTCAAATTAGATTAGTAACTCTCGGAAGTGAGTGCCATGTTTTCCAATTACATTCGTTCCTCTTCAGTGACTATCATGACGTCACGTATGAGAAAGAGCTTCCTTTCTTCATATTTATAGAAAAGCAGGCATGTACTGTGTGAGACCTGAGGAGAGCAATTCTACACGCCTTTTCATTTTCTTTAACCTGAGAATTGTGTCCATTCTTTAGATCTGTAGGTCCTTTCAAATGGATACATTCCTTACCACACTTTACTCTATGTGGTTCTGTTTCGGCCTAAGATTTTATATATTCTATATCCCCGTAGAATAGTTTGGAGTTGTATATTCAAAATGGATTCTTTCTGTTTGAAAGTTTCAAAAAAATATATAGCCAATCTGAGCTAAATAGTAATTACTGTCTCTTGAAACTTAAAACCCTAGGACTAAAGCCAACTTCCAGCATATATCCATCCTGGAAATCAGAGATTATCATCAGGGATCTTCCTCATGTCTCTGCTTGACTTCTCTCCCCAGGCAGGCTCTCTCTCCACGTGGCAGCCATGGGACTGGAGCCCCTGTTAGCGCAAGAGAAAAGCCTTGGGAAATACGGATTGGCTCTCGTGGAACCACGTGATCATACCGCAATGGCCAGCCTAGTTTGCACTGTGTCTCGACAAAGGTACGGAGTTTGAATAAAGCCCGCCAGGGCTGTAGGGATGAGAGACACATTATTCTCTGAAGGAAAAGCAGGGTACTATACGCCGAAAAGGGGAACAGGAGACACACTGTGGTGGCAAACATTGTAGCTTTCAGAGTCCATAATGGGGTTAAGATTGTTGCCCTAGCAAATATGACCTTATTTTAGTGCAGCCTGTATATATCATGCAAAGAAATGTATGAAGAATAATATTAAAAATATTCCAGGGGCACCTGGGTGGCTCCGTCGGTTAAGCGTCCGACTGCAGCTCAGGTCATGATCTCATAGTTCGTGAGTTCAAGCCCTGCATCAGGCTCTGTGCTGACAGCTCAGAGCCTGGAGCCTGCTTCTGATTCTGTGTCTCCCTCTCAATGCCCCTCCCACGCTCACTCTCTGTCTCTCTCCTCATAATAAAATAAAGACATAAAAAAATTAAAAAAAAATATTCCGTTGGAAGGAAGATTGCTTAGAAAAAAATATACACATTTTGACTTGGAAGATCTTTTTAAAGCTTATTTATTTATTTATTTATTTATTTATTTATTTATTTGAAAGAGAAAGAGCATGAGTAGGGGAAGGGAAGAGAGAGGGAGAGAGAGAGAGAGAGAGAGAGAGAGAGAGAGAGAGAGAATCCCAAGCAGGCTCCCACTGTCCACCTGATGTGGGGCTCAAACTCACGACCCATGAGATTATGACCTGAGCTGAAATCAAGAGTTGGATGCTGAACTGACTGAGCCCCCCAGGTGCCCCTGACTTGTAAGATATCTTAATATTTTATTCAAGATTTTAGAAAAAACAACTCTTGTTCTAAGAGGTCCCTAATATTGCCTAATGGAAATTAAAATTAGTATAACATGTCTGGAAAACAATTTTGCCTTTTTGTAATCAAGATACTTAAGAGACCTCATCGGGTTTAACAGAGGTATTTATCTGCTTCTCGGTATATATCCTAAGGAAATAATTGGAAATTATTATACATGAAAGATCATATATAAGAATGTTAATCATGGGAGTATCAGAACTGATGAAAATCAGAAGGATTACATGTACTACAATAAAAGAATGGCTTAAAAACATCATGGCATATCCAAATAATAGAGTATTATGCAATCATTATAACTTTAATGATATAAAAAATGCTCAGATGAAGAAATCAGATTCAAAATTGCATGCTCATTATAATCCATATTTCATGTTTATAAATAGGTGTATTTATACAGTTATAACAAGATGGCAACAGCTTCTCTCTGGGGAGAGCGATTACATGTGATTCAACATTAATATTTATATTTTTCTAAATATTAGACACTATCAATTAAGAGTTCTAAGCGCCTTGTCAATAGCTGGGCTGCAATGACTCGCTCCTTCCTACAGAGCTCAGTGCAAAGGAGAAGAGCTGAAAACTTCTCAGATCTGAGTACCCAAGTGTATTTGTCAACAAGCAAGAAGAAAGCCGCTTGGAACACCTGGGAGCCAATAGAGTCAGATTAATCAGCGATCTCCTTTTATTATCCCTAACTGGTGCTAGAGGATGTAAGCTTCCTGTGGGCAGGACCTGTGTCTGCTGTCCCCAGCAGAGTGGCCAACACACCACTCATGACAGGAGGCTCATGACATGTTCATCAAACACATTGTTTTCTCACCCAACAGCTAACGGCCAGATTGCCATGAAAACACTCTCGCTCTCCACCTCTGTCTCTGAAATGCTTCAGTGTTGGCACATAGGAAGAGAGACTTGTCAGTTTGTGTTTATAGAGAAAAGAAGGAAGAAGGATGCCAGGGGAGGCCCGGAGGTTCTCCAGGTGATTCCCACCCTCTCTGATGCAGGGAGATGATTGTCATGCAAACAACACGGGACCATTAACTGAACCAGGCTAACATCAAACAAAAGGAGCCCTTGGATTTTCTGACAAACCAGGAACAATTAGCCAGGTGCAGGCAGCGTACTCATGCTGGCATTTGTAAGTTCTTACATGTGGCAATAAATATTGGGGGGGGGCATGTCAGCAGTCTTGGGGTGGCTGAGCTGTAGTTATTTGATTTATGGTGTTCCAAATCCGAACAGAAACTCCTTCCTTGCCTCAGGAACATGCAGGGATTCTTGGCGATATGTATGGACGGAATGGAGCTTATCTAAACCTGCTTTCCATTGCCTTTTACCCTTGTATTTGCTTCTGCTAAGAAATCGAAAATGACTAAAGGCAGCAAATAAAACCTGTGGCCAGAACATAGCTCTGCGATTGTTTGGCAAAGGTTAGGCACACTGAGTGAATAGCAGAAGATAAACAACCTAGGAATCCACGGATCGAAAAGATTTAAATGCATTGGTTACAGTGTGTACCCCCAAATGCCTCCTAATCGAGCAATTTCTGTGCAGGGGTACATACTATCAGGATATTATGTGTATATAACAAGGGAAATTTCACCAAACCCTCCTCAGACTAAAGCCCAATAACTCTTCTCTGTATTTAACGGACTCTCAGTGGGCACAGCAGTGCTGAGATGTCTCAGCCATTGTGTGCCAGGGATGCATCACCTTGAGGTTTGGAATAAAATTGAAAGCAGGATCATTTGAAATCACCAGGGTGTGAGGGAAGCAGAGCATGCTGGTTTCCAGCGCACACTGCTCAATGCATGACCCACATTTAAACCGCAGCATCCTGCTGAAGTCAGGCCGGGAGGGGGGTGCCTGGAGGAAAACTGAACAGGAAGGGGTGTGAAGGTGTGAAAGAGATGAGTGCAGAGTGTCCGGAGTCAACAGAACCAATTTCCTTGTAAGGCTCACAGTCATGGGGCAGATTGAAGAAGGCTGAGGGCAAAGGTGGAAGTTCCTTGGCAGGTAATGAGTCATAGGGAGAAAGGCATCACTTTCCTGTAGGAATGCCGCTTCCTGAAGGGGATTCCTGAAAACACCTGATGGTCCCTGGGGACCCTGTGGCATTTGCCACTCGGGGATGCCAATGCAGTGACAGCCACGCAGGCATAATGGGGAAAAGTGAGCCAGGATAGAACCTTCAGCCTGGGATTCCCCAAGAATTGTTCTTGTATTGCTCAGAATAACTCAATCATCTTGTTCGAAAGGTTCCGACCTTAGAAAATCTGAGTGATTCCTTGATGCAGCGGTTCTCAAACTGAAGCACATCTGAGTAACACGAAATGGCTTGTTTTGTTTGTTTGCTTATTTTTTGTGAGTTTTTTTTTTATTTTACTGAATATAGCTGATGCATATCATTAGAGTAGCTTCAGGTATACTACATAATGGTACGGGACTTACGTATATTGTGAAATGACTGCCATCTTTCGTTAACACCCGTCACTGTACATAGTTACAATTTTTTTCTCCTAATGAGGACATTTCAGATGGCCTCTTAGCAACTTTCAAATATGCCATGCAGTATTATCAACCATAGTCACCATACTATATATTACATCCCTAAGACTTATTATATAACTGGAAGTTTGTAGCTTTTGATCCCATTTGCTTGCTAAGCTTCTGATTAAACAGGACTGGTTGGTACTTGAGAATCTGCATTTCTAAGTTGTCCTATTGGTCTTGGCCACAGACTTTGAGACCCACCGCCTTATAGCACACGGGGCCCTGGGAGGTGTTTACAGGTCGTTTTGATTCAGTAGAGGTTTGTTTTCCTGCTTTGGCTTCCCAAACGATCAATTTCATGAAAAGACTAGTAGGAAAAAGTAAGTAGAAAGTGCACATATTAATGTTTAATAATTCCTGGGAGTATGATGACTGGCAGTTTGCCTGTCCCGGATTTTCTTCTGCTTCCTGTATCCACCGGGACTACGGACTTCGATATCCTGCTTGCCCCCCGTCTCTGTGGCAACAGTCTCCCTTTCCTCCCAACTCAAACGGCAGCACCAGGTTATGAAAGCCCGTGGTTGTTATGTCAGGGCTCCAGTTTTCCCTGCGGTGCTCCTGCTTCGCCACCAGGGCAGTGAGGCAAATTCAAAGTGAATGACTGGCAAAGATTATACATTTCTCGGGAGACTCTGATGCCTTTTTTGCACAACCAGCTTAATTAAGAATCCTTGGCAATATATTAACCACAAGCTTATGGATCTCAATATGCCAATCAAACATAATGAGATAAATGCAAATGTCAAAGCACAGATTCTTTGCCTAGGAATATTTAAAGGCTTAAAGCTGTATCCTCAGTCAGTTGTCAGAGAGCGGTGGGAAGAGTGGGGTCCGTTGGGGGCAGGGGTTTGCCCATTATAATTTAAATATCGATGGCGTGACCTCCCAGGACTGAACGATTTCATATCTGGGTACGATTTCAGGCTAGAAAACTAAAGCCAAAAATTTTAGGTTTAAAATCTGACACTAACATAACAGCAACAACAACAATAATAATATATCCCAAGGCACTGGCCAACTTCCAGAGAATAGGGATACAAGTCAGGAGCCCAAATCAGACCTGCACCCCAGGGCTGTCACTATAAATACCTTAGATAAAACAAATGATGTCTCTGTTCTGAATACCTGAACATCTGAGGTAGGAAGGATCATAGCTGCTTTTACCTGTTTCATAATAATGCACATTCAGAAAAATAAGTAATCGATTTAATTATATTCATTTATCTTTTTAATGACCCAGCTAATAAAATAGAGGACTGTTGTATCCTTGGGGTGTCCGGTGCTTGGCCAGATCTGATGAACTTCCAGGGGTTGGATGACTTGCAGTGTAAGGCTGACTAATAGATGGTTGTTAATCTGAAATGCATGTTCTGGTGGCTGAAGGGCTTGGTCTTGTGAGCTTTGCTGGGGTTCATCAATTTCACGCAAGACCTGAATGAAAGTACAGTTATCAAGTTTATGAGGGACACAAATTTGGAAGAAATAGCTAATATCTTCTGTGAATAAATGAAAAGCCAAACGCGTTTTCTTTTCAGTTGGACAATAAGGTGGCTTTAATAGGTCACACTTTAATAGATACAAATATAAGGTTCTCCACCAAAATGGAAAAAAAAAGCCCAACACTGGGCTTCTGGGTGGCTCGGTAGGTTGAGCATCTGACTTTGGCTCGGGTCATGATCTCACGGTCGGTGGGTTCGAGCCCCGCGTCGGGCTCTGTGCTTATAGCTAGTTCAGAGCCTGGAGGCAGTCATGGGATTCTGTCTCTCCCTCTCTCTCTGTCCCTCTTCTGCTCGCTCGCTCTCTCTCAAAAAATAAAACAAAAAAAATATATAAAATTAAAAAAACAGATGCAAGTAAGAAATCCCATTCATAGGATAGGTGACTTAAAAATCACATGAGTGGAGGGGCGCCTGGGTGGCTCAGTCGGTTAAGCCTCCGGCTTTAGCTCAGGTCAGATCTCACGTTCGTGGGTTCGAGCCCCGCGTCGGGCTCAGTGCTGACAGCTCAGAGCCTGGAGCCTGCTTCTGGTTCTGTGTCTCCTTCTCTCTCTGCCCCTCCCCCTCTCATGCTCTGTCTCTCTCTGTATCAAAAATAAATAAAACATTAAAAAAATTAAAAAAAAAATTACATGAGTGGAAAAGGCTCTTAAGATTTCAATATGAAACATGAATGCGATTTAACGTCTAAGAAAGTTAATGTGATCTTTATTGCCTTAATGGAGGGTAATATACAGAATATGAGTAGTGATAGTGTTGCTGTGAATTAGCTAGACTATATCCAGAGTACCAGCCTTGTTCTGGACACCACTCTCTTGAGTACCGAGGAAAACAACCAGGTGAGGGAGGGGAATGATTTCACATGAAGTGTAGCTGAATGAACGGAGCAATTTTACCCTTATCTTATAAATGAAAACTGAAGGAAGAAGATGAACTCTGGTTTAAAGTACTTGAAAGACAGTCATGGTGAAGAGAAACTAGTTTTTTTTCTGCTATGGGATGTAATTAGGACCAGAAGGCAAAAGGGCAGATGTCAGATCAGCATAAGAAATAAATGTTCTTTTTGTTTTTTAAAGTTTATTTATTTATTTGAGAGACAGAGAGAGAAAGAAAGCATGCGTGAGCGAGGGAAGGGCAGAGAGGGAGAGAGAATGTCAAGCACAGAGCCTGACTCTGCTTGATCTAACCACTGTGAGATCATGATGTGAGCGGAAACAAAGAGTCTGACGCTTAACTGACGAGCCACCTAGGTGCCCCAAGAAAGGAATTTCCTTTAAAAACAAATGGTCATCACAGTAATACACAAACATACACACACCCATAGTTTGCAGAGACAAATATACTATAAAGCATGTAATTACAAACTACAGTGATCTTCCCACAGCCCCCTTAATGCCTGCTCACTGGAGGTAAACCTCTTGGGAGTATTTTCATTTATTCTTTTGAGATGTCCCTCTATTGCAAAATATCATGCATACTCTGCTTTCTAAAAGAAATACCCTGGCATGTCTGGGTGGCTCAGCTGGCTAAGTGTCAGACTCTTGATTATGGCTTAGGTCAGGATCTCGAGGTTTGTGAGACTGAGTCCTGTGGCAGGCTCTGTGCTGACAGCGTGGAGCCTGCCTGGGATTCTCTCTCCCCATCCCCTGCCCACACACGCGTGCTCTTTTACAAGATAAATGAATAAACATTTAAAAAACAAGAAAGTATTGGCAAGATTTTGTTCTTTTAATGAATGAGTAGTATTCCATTGTGGTATATTACACACACACACACACACACACACCACCATATATATATTCATCCTCAAATTTACAGAATTCATTTATTAGTTCTAACAGTTTTTTTGGTGAAGTCTAGGGTTATATACACACACACATATATATAGTATTATGTCATTTGCAAATAGTGACAGTTTTGCTTCTTTCTTTCCAATTTGTATGCTTTTCATTTTTTTCATATATATATATAAATATACATATATATATATATACTTATATACACCACATCTTCTTTATCCATTCATATATTGTACACAGGTTGCTTTGATATCATGGCTATTGTAGATAATGCTACAATAAACATAGGGATGCACATATATTTTCAAATCAGTGTTTTCATTTTCTTTAGATAGGTACCCAATAGAAAAAGTACTGAATTATATAGTATCTCTATTTTTAATTGTTTAAGGAAACTCCATACAGTTTTTCATAATGACTGCACCAGTTTATATTTCCACCAATAGTGCACAAGGATTCCCATTTCTTAACATTTTCATCAACACTTGCTATTTTCTGTCTTTTTGATAGCAGCCACTCTGAGAGGTGTAAGATGATATCTCATTGTGGTTTTTATTTGCATTTCCCTGATAATTAGTGATGTTGACCATCTTTTCATGTGCCTGTTGACCATCTGTATGTTTACCTCGGAAAATGTGTATTTAGATCCTTTGCTTATTCTTTTATTTTTTAATGTCTGTTTCTTTTGAGAGAGAGAATGAGAGCGTGAGAGAGTGGGGTAGGGGACACAGAAAGAGTACAAGAGAGAATGCCAAGCAGGTTCCTCACTGTCAGTGCAGAGCCCCACTTGGGGCTCGAACTCATGGACCTTGAGATGATGACCTAAGCTGAAATCAAGAGTCTGATGTTTAACAGGCTAAGCTACCCAGGCTCCCCTCTTCTGCCCATTCTTGAATTGGATTTTTTATTATTGACTTTTGTGAGCTTTTTATATACTTCAGATATTAACCCCTTCTTGGATACATTATTGGCAAATATCTTCTCCCATTTAGTAGATTGTCCTTTCATTTTGTTGACTATTTCCTTCTCTGTGCAGGTTTTTAGTTTGGGGAACTCCCTATGGTTCAGCCTTGGAGTCAGGTCCAAAAACATTTCTAAGATCCATGTTAAGGAGTTTACGCCTATGTTTTCTTCTTGGGATTTTATGATTTGAGGTCTTACATTCAAATCTTTAATCCATTTTGAGTACTAATTTGTGTATATGGTATAAGATAGTGGTTCAATTTCTTCTGTCCTTCCTGCCTTCCTTCCTTCTTTTTGCATGTAGCTGTCCAGTTTACCTAGCACCATTTATTGAAGAGACTATCCTGTTCCCACTGTATATCCTTGCTTCTATTGTAGTAAATCAATTGACCATATATATGTGGGTTTATTTGTGGCCTCTGTATTCTGTTCCACTGATCTTTGTGTCTGTTTTTGTACCATATTATTTTGATTACTACACCGTCAGAGTATAATTTGAAATCAAAGAGCATGATACATCTGATTTTGTTCCTCCTTAGGATGGCTTAGAAATACAGAGTCTTTTGTGGTTCCATATAAATTTTAGAATTATCTGTTCTACTTATGTGAAAAATGCCATTGGATTTTGGACAAAGATTGTATTGAATCTGTAGATTATTTTGGATAGTATGGACATTTTAACAATATTAATTCTTCTAATTCATAAGTATGGGAGATCTTTTCATTTATTTGTGTCTTCAATTTCTTTCATCAATTTCTTACAGTTTTCAGTGTATAGATCTTTTACCTCCTTAGTTAAATTTATTTTTAGGTATTTTATTTTTTTGGATGCAATTGAAATAGGATTGTTTTCTTGGTTTCTCTTTCTAGTAGTTTGTTTTTACTTTTAGAAATGCAACAAATTTTCCATATTAACTTCGCATCCTCCAAATTTACAGAATTCATTTATTAGTTTTAACAGTATTTTGATGAAGTCTAAAGTTTTATATATGAGTGACATTTTTACTTCTTTCTTTCCAATTTGTATGCCTTTTATTTATTTTTATTGCCTAAGTGCTGTGGCTACAACATCCACTGTTAAGTTGAATAAAAATGGGAATAATGGGCATCCGTGTCTTGTTCCTGATTTCAGACAAAAAGCTTTCAGCTTTTCATTGTTGGGTATGAGTTTGCCATATATTATATTATGGAATGTTTCCTCTACCCCCACTTTGTTGTCAAATGCTTCTGTTACATTTGTTGGGATGATCATATAGTTTTTATCCTTTACTTTGTTAAGGTAGTATATCACATTGATTGATTTGCAGGTGCCGAACCATTTGTGCATCCCTAGAATAAATCACACTTAATCATGGTGTATGATCCTTTACATGCATTGTTGAGTTCCGTTTGCTAATATAGTGGTGAAGACTGTTGCATCTATGTTCATTGAAAGTATTGGCCTATAATTGTCTCTTTTTTTGGTGGTGTTCTTTTCTGGTTTCGGTATCAAGGTAATGTTGGCCTTGTAAAATGAATTTGGAAACTCCTCTCCTCTTCAGTGTTTTGGAAGAGATTGAAAAGGGTAGCTTTAGTAAATCATCTTGCAATGTTTGATAGAGCTTCTCAGTGAGAAGCCATCTGACCCTGGATTTTTCTTTGTTGTTACATATTTGGTTACTGACTCAATCTCCTGATGAGTAATTGGCTTATTCAGATTTTCTGTCTCTTCATGATGTAGTCTGAAAGGATTTAAATTTGTAGGAATTTGTTCACGTCTTTAAGATTGTAAAATATGTTGGCATTTTATAGTAGCCTCATGATACTTTGTATTTCTGTGGTATCGGTTGTAACTTCTATTTCATTTCTGAATTTATTTATTGAATCTCTCTTCTCTCTCTCTCTTTTCCTGGTAGATATTTGTCAATCTTGTTTATCTTTTTGAAGAAACAGCTCTTAGTATCACTGATCATTTCTATTGTTCTTTTGGTCTCTATTTTATTTATTTTTTGCTCTGATCTTTATTCTTTACTCCCTTCTACTAAAGTTGGGCTTTCTTATTCTTCTTTTTCTATTTCCACTGTTAAGTTGTTTATTTGTGATTTCTCTCATTTCTTAAGTAAGTTTGTATTGCTATGAACTTCTATTTTATAACTGCTTTTGCTGCACCTCAAAGATTTTGGTGTGTCATATTTCTCTTTTCATCTCTCTTAGGTATTTTTTTATTTCTCCCTTGATTATGTTGTTATTTATGACCCAGTAGCTTTTCAGGAATATGTTGTTTGATCTTCATGTAACTGTACTTTTTCCATTTTTTAAATTATTATTGATATCTAGTTTTACACCATTGTGGCAAAACAAATGTTTGAATGGCTGTCAATTTCTCCCATTAGGTCTGTTAATGTTTGTTTTATATATTTTGGTGTCTCTATGTTGGGGGCATATGTATTTATAAATACTGCATCTTCTTGCTGCTTTGACCCCTTTATCGTTATGCAATGTCCCTCTTTGTCTCTTATCACAGTCTTTGTTTTAAACTCTACTTTGTCTGATATGAATACAGCTACCCCAGCTTTCTTTTCATTTCCATTGCATGAAATATTTTTTTCCATTCTTTCATTTTTAGTCTGGATATATCCTTGCTCCTGAAGTTGGTCTGGTATAGATAGTATATAGATGTGTCCCATTTTTTAAAGCTTTTAGCCTTTCTATGGCTTTTGATTACAGAATTTAATCTATTTACAGTTAGAGTAATTATTGGTAGATATGTATTTACTATCATTTTGTTAATTGTTTTCTGGTCGTTTTTATAGTTTCTCTCTAATCTTTTTCTTTCTCTCTCTTCCTTTGTGGTTTGATGATTTTCTTTGTGTTATGTTTAGATTACATTTACATTTTCTTTTGTGTATTTACTATTTTTTGTGTGTGGCTATGGTGAAGTTCACAATTTTTCATTCTGTTTACAATAATGTATTTTGAGTTGATAGAAACAAATTTATACATATTCCATAAGTCTAAAATTTTCCTTGCCTGCTCACATTTTATTTTTCTGATGTCACTTTCTATAACTATTTTATGTATCTCTTAACTAGTTATTATAGTTTTAGACAATTTTACTACTTTTGTCTTTTAATTTTCTTAGTATCTTTGTAAGTAATTAATCCATACCTTTACTATATATTGATCTTTCCAATGAGAATTTTTACTTTTGTGTGCTTTCTTGCTATTAATGAGCAGGGGGTTTTTTGTTTTGTTTGGTTTGGTTTGATTTTTTGTAAGCTTAACAAAATTCCTTCAATATTTCTTATAAGGACAGTTTCACAGTGATGAATTTCTTTATCTTTTGCTTGTCTGGAAAACTTTATCTTTCTTTCAAATATCAATGGTCATCTTGCTGGATAGAGTGTTCTTGATTGTAAGTTTTATTTCTTTTCTGCACTTTGAATATTTCATGACACTCTAGCCTGGTTTACAAAGTTTCTGCTAAGAAATCTGCTGATAGCCTTAGAGGGTTGCTTTCCTTGTAATAACAAGGCATGTATTACACTATTGCTTTCTAATTTCAACAACTGTTGTTAAATAATCTGTGTATATTCTAAATTTGTTTGTTTTCCTTCTGATGATTTTTCAATAAATTCTCTCTATTCTTGTTAGTCTGAAGTTTCTCAATGATATGCAGTCATGTGGAACTTTTAAAATTCACTGAATAGGAGACTTTAGCAACTTCAACTGGACTTTAATTCTAGGAAATTTTTATGTTATTAGTTTTTTTGAAAACTAATTTTGGACCTCCATTTTTTCATTTCCTTTCTGGAACTTTTATTAGTCAAATGTTGTACCTTCACCTTCTAATTTTCTTATGTTGTCTTTTTTATTCTTCATCTCTTTGTATTTTTTTTCTATATTCTGGAATGTTCCACAGTTTTATCATTCAGTTATCAAAACTTTTGTTTCAACTATCAAAATTTTTGTTTCCATTACTGTATTTTGAATTCCAAAGAGCTATTTCTTACTCTTTATAAATTTGTTCTTTTAGCATTTCGTTTTTTAATTTTATGAATGAAGTATCTTAACTGTTTGAGAATAATTTGCTATTAATATTCTCTGCATTATCTGTATGCTCCAAGTTCCTTTCTCTAGACTTTAAGCTCTCAAATACTGTATAGCTCTGACAGTTTCTTATTTATGTAAAACAGAACCCTCCAACAAACTTCTACATAACAATAAATTCATAATGTAACATATTATGTCACACAGTATATTACACATAAATATGTGAAACAGAAAAGGGTTAATAGGATAACCATGACTATGACAAATAAGTACTATTTCTAGTGTCTCTACTAAAATGCTTTATGTATATTTTTCAATTAATACCCACAACTCCATTGATTTTTGTCCCCATGTTTCTGGTTGAGATACTAAGATCCAGAGAAATTATGTAACTTGTCTAATTTTACACAGCTAGTAGAACCAAGATTTTAACCCAGGTCTGTGGGAATCAAAGTCTAAGGCTGTGGCTATCTCTCAATATTGCACTCCATGTAACCTACAGAAGATCACTGGCTTTAATTTGAGGTACATAATGCCTGCAAATGACTCACATTCCAGACATCAGGTACAATTAGTAGTCATGGGAACATTAACCCTTTGTGGTTGCTGTGTGGGTGCCAGACACTGTAACTTATGGCTATTTTGTGCCTCACTATTCATATTCATTTATAATATAATTAAAAAATCATATGCTAGAAAGGCATTTGAAGACATACAAATTTACGATGGTCTGGGTCAAGCCTTCTTGAACATTATAAAATCATATTGCACTTTCCTCCATATTGCCTGACCTCACAATTATGTTTATATATTACACACATATAATTATATTAAATATATAATATAGATGGTCCCTGATTTACAACGGTTTGACTTATAAATTTTCAACTTCATGATAATGAGAAAGAAATAAGCATTCAGTACAAACCGTACTTCAAGTTTTGAATTTGGATCTTTTCCTGGGCCACCAAAGTGTACAACACTCTTGTGGTGTAGGGCACGGGCTAGCGGCAGTTCCTGATCAGCCACGTGATCACGAGGATAAACAACCAATATATTTACCACCATTCCGTGCCCATATTCCCCATTCTGTTTTATACTTTCAGTGTAGTATTCAGTAAATTACATGAGACGTTCAGCACTTTATGACAAAATGGGCTTTGTGTTGGATGATTTTGTCCAACAGTAGGCTAACATAAGTGTTCCGAGCATCTAAATACCGGGTTAGTATAAGCTATAATGTTCCGTAGGTTAAGTGTTTTAAGTGCTTTTTCAACTTACCATGAATTTATTGGAACAAAACATCATCATTAAGTTAAGGAAGATCTGTATACAAATATATAATATACATACATATATATGAGTGTGTTTATATATTTTTGTACATAGCATATTGCTTGCTGCTTTCAGGTTGCATTCTTCAAATAACTAGAAGGATGGAGGATTCAAATTCTTAAAATTAGTTTTTTCTTTTTTTTTTTTTTAAGATTTATTGTTATGGACAGCTACTGAAAAATCATCATATTTTTATTTTAAGAAAGGAATTTGTTACTGGTATTGGTACCATAAAATCATATCATGATACAAAGCAGGTGCCAGTTCTCATCACAGAGACACATTTGTTCTGCAGAAGGAGAATGTGTAATTTGAACACTTATTTTGGGAGAGTAGAAATGTTAACGAAAGGGCTTTGGGATAAATTTAAGTTATTCCACCAGATGTCACTCTTTCTCTTTTAGTGAAAATGGTTTGCCATCAAATGGTTTCTAGGATATTTTAAGTAAATTGAAATGAAGTAAATAGTTTCCTTTTGTATGAGTGACTCAACCTGCGTAAAATGTTGTTGACAAAGAGACACATTTTGATATTCAACCCAGTCCTGCATGTCATCTCTGCTATTGGCACAGTAGAGACTTCTTAGCAAAGAGCCTGATGTGGATAGTATTGATATATACTTTAAAATAAGGAGGTCAAGTACAGTTTAATAGTCTCTTTGTGTCTAAAGGAAGATGTGGGTAGAAGTAATTTTTCTGAAATCCTAAAATGGAGTTCAGTTACAGTCTACCAGGTCTCACAGTCACCTTATTATTTACTCATTTATTCTTGAGGGTCATTGAACTTCCCAACATCACGGACCCAAATATAGAAGATAAGTTCTAAAAACACCAGAAAGAAGATTTGAGAGAAATATAGAAAATCTTCCCACCTCAACATGGGAGCCTAAAATTTATTTATTAGTATCTTCCTGTGGGGGATTATCTGTCATCCATTTCAGTAACTAGACCAAATACGGAGGGCTCAGTTTGATTTTGCTTGGGGTAAGTATGAGCGTCAGTTTAAGCTCCAGCTGTTTTCATTGTCACGTCCTGTTTTATTTTTCTGCCCAAAATGTCTTAGCCATGAGTGCTCGAGAACAGATAAATAAGGTGGTGATGAAGTACCAAACAGAACATTTAGAATAGTTGTAGATTCTTTCAGAAGCCAGTGTCCTTTCTACCAAATGTATCTGAAGATGCACACCTGCCAACTCAACAAAGAAGTAATTGGGATTCATGTATTTAACAAACTGAAGACTCAAAGACATGAAGGGTAAGGTCCCAGGGCTCAAGGAGCTTCCAGTCTAATGAGAAAGCAGGATAAGTAGGAGAGTATAATGCACTCTTAGGGCAATAGCAGATGTTTGCATATATGTAAACACCATAGGCTGACAGATTACAAGGAGAGCATTTGAGTTCATATTCCAGAAGCCCAAATGCCCACTGAATCAGCAATTTACTTTTGAAAGTTCATTAACATTAGAGCATGAAAAAACTACCCAGTTTGGGATATACGCTAAATAAATACGTTTAAGGCAGGGCACTTGGGTGGTTCCGTTGGTTAAGCGTCTGACTCTTGATTTCTGCTCAGGTCATGATCTTGTAGTTCATGAGATTGAGCCCCACATGGGGCTCTGAACTGACAGCACAGATGATTCTTGCTTGGGATTCTCTTTCTTTGCCCCTCCCCCCCCCAAATAAATAAAATAAAACTTAAACAATGTTTAAGGCAGGTACATTATATAATTGCACATCTAAGAGATTCATTTGAAAATAATGTTTTATTCAAGCAGAAATGAAAGTAACTTTAATTTTTGAATATTTCCCAATAAGCTCTTAGGCTTAACACTTCCCTGTCAGACTGAATTTGGAAAAACATGACACAATCTTCTCTACCTTATGTAATCTATTTATTTTAATAACATAAATCTGAATGTGGGATAACAGAGGATATCAATCAAGTCTTCTTTTCCTTTGTAAATGTCTGATAGGTCTTCATATAAAACACAGTTAGGATATTTTTAGTCACACCCAACTTTCATCCCCACTAGATAATTACATACATTGATTTGCATTTTAACCAAAAGAAATGGTTATGTTTCTTCTTGTAATCATTTTAAGTTATTTTTTAATGCTTTTTTTTTTTGAGAGAGAGAGAGAGAGCAAGAAGGGAGGGACAGAGAGAGAGGGAGACACAGAATCCTAAGCAAGCTCCAGGCTCTGAACTCTCAGCACAGAACCTGACACAGGGCTCGAATTTATGGACTACAAGATCATGACTCGAGCTGAAGTCAATCGCTCAACTGACTGAGTCACTCAGGCACCCCTATTTTAAGTGTTTTAATTCTTGGCCAAGGCAATGACAATTTTTAAAAGGAAATTTTTTATTTTTTTATTGTTAATGTATGCAGATCATGTACACATATACACATATAGAAATAGTGTTTTCCTTTGAAGCTTTGAAAAATTTAAAAATGGGTAGGAAGTATAAAAAACCAGCCTTATGGTTATAGAAGCAATAAATGAAGAAAAGGAAGGAGCAAAAGGAAGCCAAGTATCCAAACATTAATAATTGATAAGATAAATTATAGAGTATTCAGAAAATGGAATGTGTAAACTATCCTTAAAAATGATTTTGTGGAGACCAGTTAATGATAATTAAGTATATTCTTGGTATGCTTAAATGAAAAAGCAGATTATAAAGAAATGTAGGCTGTGATTCAAATTTGTTCTGTTAGAAAACCTGTGTGTAGTTCTGCTAATCTGTATTTTTTAAATTTTATAAAAGGAATTCATAATCTACTTGTAATAAGAAAAAAATGTAGTAGAGTTTGTGTGTATTTTCCCTTTTTTTATTTTTAAACAATTACATCATTATTCTGTTTTCACAAAAAATTTCTGATTTCAAAGAGATATATTCTATCTTGTAGCCATTGTATATAGATACTTAGTGAGAACTTTAAAAGTATTTATTAGTTATTTTATTTTAGTTGTAATGAGTATTAATTATGTCCCTAAGGGAAAGAGAAATGACTTGGATTTTCAGTGGACATATGCAGGCATTGTATTACAGATAAATGCATATGTTATTTTTCATACAAATATTTGTCCCCAAACTTTGAATCCAGTGAAATCCATTGCCCACATGTGCTTCTCAGACACTTCCTGTTCTCTTAAAAACCACAGGTTGCTTCCTCCTGGCCTTCTTTTCTCTAGGCCTCAGCCTTTTCCTCTTACTTAAAGCTATACTACTCATGACTGTGACTTTGGTATTAAAAGTCCACTGTGTCTCCTTCTGGAGGGTGGAGGAGTTCCCATAAGACGTTTAAGTGTACTTTGTCAAAAATGGTGGCTGACTCACTTCCTGAATCATTTCTTCTATTCTCCCGTCTCATGGTTATGGAATGGCAGCAGAGTACAAATGCAGCCAAAATATGTAGAACATGGTTAATAAGAAAAACATAAGCAGCAAATACAACCTTCGTGTGAAAAACACACACGCACATGTACCACTAGAGTAAGAAACACAATTCTTTTGATGTAATACTGGTGTGGATCAGAAAACGTCCTAAATGTCCTAAATTAATTTTGTTTCCTGTCACTGTTCAAATTTCAGAGGGCAGTTATTGCCTTTGAGTGATTGCTATTTTGACTGGACTTCAGATGGTCTACTCTAGGTTAGTGAACCTCACTTCAGGCCCCTCTTTACTGGCCCAGCTACCTTGATGTGAACTGAAACTGTGCCGCAGGCATTCCTTTCCTGACTCAGCCCTGTACCCACTCTTCCCCTTACGCCTTACCTGGAGTCATAGCCCCATGCATGTTGGGGGAAACCAGTGCTACCATGTTAAATATGAACATCTAATGTTCATGACTTTCATAATGAGAAAGTAGTTTATTTACAAATGCTCTTCCTGTTACTTCAGTCTTCCAAATCTATAGCTGATTCTTCATCATGTCTGAGGACTATGGAAATTCTCTTTACTCAGTGTGATCACATTTGCTTTCCACTGTTTTTCTTGCTTTGTGGATTTATATACAAAATTTTACTTCCCTATTCACATACATTTGTTTGTTCTGTTTTCTTATTTTTTTTATCTATCTATATTGGAACATCAGTTCCTCATGTTTGGACATGGATTCAGAACTGTTTCATTGACTAGCTCAGGTTTGGAGGATCCGTCCCTCCAGCAAGGATTTTCTGAACTTCTCTCCTCCTTTTTGGTACGTTCTTTCAAACATGAATTGAGATCTTTCACAATCTAGTCAAACGGAACAACTTTGTTATCAGTTTCCAGAACGTGATATGGTCTTCTCACTTCTTGCCAAGCTGTTCCCTCAGCCTGGAAAGTTTTCTCTACTGCTCACTTTGGCTTGACTAACTCCTCCTCTAGGCTTCAATGTTGATTCCTTTGTTAAAGGTGTCTCTCCTCACCTCTTCCTCCCCAGTTCAGCCCTGCAATACCAGCATAAGCTTGGAAACTTGCATAAAAATTTCTCTAGATCTTGGACAGTTTGGCCAATTCTGTTTACAAATCTCGTCTCACTCTCATCTAGTTGACTTCCCATAGTAACTCCCTAAAGGTGGAGATGGGGGTGGGGGGAAGAAAGCCCTGTTAGCATCCCTCTTCCTCTGCACCACCCACAAAAAAGTATCTTTCCAGCTAGTTAATGGAGATTCGAAAAAAGGCACTTTGGAGAGGGCCTAATCAGAAAGATAAAATAAATTTCTAATATCATCAGCTTAGAAACATGGCATACATTCTTTCATTTGTTTCAAATCACTTTTTCTTACTTCTGCCCATTCTTAATTCTTTCCCCAGTATATTCATCATCAAACTATTAATTCTTCTCTCTGAAGTATCCCTTCTCTACCATTCTCCATGTCAATGACTTAAACGAGCCCTCTTTCTTTTATTCTTTATAAACATGACATCAGTGAAAAATTGTAATGAGTTGCCTTTTTCCTTAATGACCTTCTCTGAAGCTCTTCCTTATCCTGGCTCTAGTCCTGGCTCAAAGATCTCAGGATGTCTGGCATGGACATCATTCTGGGATGGCCCATTATTTCTCTTTTGTGTCTCAGTCATTGTTTCCCAAATCCGGGGTCTTCTCTCTTGGTTTACTCATTTGCTTTTGCTGCAGCTCACTCTGAAGGGGCACCCTAAAGGAAGAATTCATAGCAGATAAGTTCTCACAGACCATACTTGTTTGTAAATGTCTTCATTCTATTGTCTACTGGTTAAGAGACTGGCTGGGTATAAAATTCTAGGCTAAGATTTACTTCTCCAAAATTTGGGAATGTTCTCTATGATCTTCTAGTAATGAATCTTATTTTAAAATGTCTTACATCACATGATTCTCCATTTTGTATAAGTGATGTTTATTTTTCTGAAGCTTTTAGCCAATCTTTCCCATTCTTACTATGAAATTTCAAAAAGATGCTTTGATGAAATCCTTTTTTTCTATTGCACTGGATACTTGATGCACCCTTTCAATCAGTAGAATAACGTATATTCACGTTGGAAAATTTTCTTCCAAAGTGCCTTCATGAGGACTTATATTCAATGCTTAAGAGTGAGAGTTACAGAGTTCTTTTTTTTTTTCTTACATTTATTTATTTTTGAGAGACAGATCATGAGCAGGGGAGGGTCAGAGAGAGAGGGAGACACAGAATCCAAAGCAGGCTCCAGGCTCCAAGCTGTCAGCACAGAGCCTGACCTGGGGCTTAAACCCACAAACTGTGAGATCATGACCTGGGCTGAAGTTGGACACTCAACCAACTGAGCCACCCAGGTGCCCTGAGTTCCAGAGTTCTGAAATATAGTGTTTAATATTAGGCAATTTTTATTTATTTTTTATGTCTTTAAAGTTTCCTTATTTTGAGAGAAACAGACAGCACAAGCCGGGGGAGGGGGTCAGAGAGAGAGAGGAGAGAGAGAATCTCAATCAGTCTCCACACTGTCAGCACAGCTCAATGTGGGGCTTGAACTCATGAACTGTGAGATCATGACCTGTGCAGAAACCACGAGCCAGATGCTTGACTGACTGAGCCACCCAGGTGCCCCAACATTAGGCAATTATTTTTAAAACTTTTTTAATGTTTATTTATTTTTGAAGGAGAGAGACAGAGATAAGAGTGTGAGTTGGGGAGGGGCAGAGAGAGAGGGAGACACAGATCTGAAGCAGGCTCCAGGTTCTGAAATGTCAGCACAGAACCCAATGTGGGGCTCAAACCTGCGAACTGTGAGATCATGACCTGAGCTAAAGTCAGATGCTTAAATCACTGAGCTACCCAGGCGCCCCAACATTAGGCAATTTTTAAATCTCTGTCTCTTCTTCAGCTTTTTTACCTAAAAGTTAGTATAATATTATAACCTATTTATTAAAGGCCTTATAGGATTAACTAAGAGAGGATGTGTAAAACCTCTAGAACATTGCCAGTCATCCATTTTTATTTTAGACTTGAGTTTACACAAAATGGATTGTGTCTTGCATGGAAGATATTATAGCTCACCAAAGAGAGATTAAGCATGACAAATCAAAGCAAAATATCATATATAATAGGGAATTTGCTTAAGGAAATGAGGAAACTGTTGCAGTTTTTAATTTCCTGAGCTTTGCTGCAAAACACAATGGGTGCATTAAACAATAATCACTGAGTGGAGGACGCCTAGACTTCCAAATCCAGGCTCTTTTATCAAATGATTTTATGGGGGCTACTAAGTAAACAAGAGGTTTTATGCAGTTCTGTTGATCTGACGACATAGACACCCATCTGCCATTTACCACCTTGCCTTTCATAATCTTTGCAGCTGGACAGAAACATTTCCTGATAGTCTCATGAAATTTTTCTATAAAAGACTTTTTCGATGCTTGGCCAGAGGGGAACCCTCATTCTACATAAGGATTTCACACATTTTTCAGCCATGCCTGAGAAGAGAACATAAAATCCATCACTCAGGAACATCATTTGGATTTGTGACTCTCTCTGGAGGCCAGTGTGCTCATAAAACAATGAATGGATTAGATCCATTCAAACGTGGAGTTTTTCATTTATGACAGATGTAATATTGATAATATCCTTCATTTAATAAGTCATCCAAGTATAATTCAATGCAAGTTTCCAGTATAAATTACCAGCCATATTCATCTTGCTTGACTGTTTTATAACACCGAAGAGGAGCAAAGCACAACCGCATAAAAATTCCATGTTGAAATCTAGAAGGAAGGCTGTTTCTGCAGCAGGTCTGGCTACTCCCGCTCTGAGAAGTGACACAGTTGTGGTCTCTGCCAGGAAGTCAGCTCTTGCAAGCCTAGCTCCATCTGGCTGTGAGTGATTTGCAGTCAGACAGGTAACAGTGGGGAAAGGAAGGAATTCCTTTAAAAAGCTTTATCAAGTCTGTCTTCTTTCCTTTATCACTACACAGCTCTTACCCACTGGTTTCCCTTGTAATGGATTTCTGCCTGTTCTAAGTCACTGTGATTTAGAACACAGACAGCAATATCTGTTCTTTTTAGAGCATGTAGATGCCTGTGAACTAATGGCTGGTCTGAGAATCGTTGAGCGTCCCAACAGAGCGGACCAAATAGCAAAGGATCAAAGTCTAAGAGAAATAGATATGCTGATACAGTATCAAATGCAGAAATACAGATTATATGGCGGTTAGGATTATATGACATAGAGACAGATGAAAAAAATCCATGTGGAAACAGGATGAGACCTAGTGTTCTTATTTCCATACTTGTAATTCTCTATTTAGTCACCCTAAACTAGTCTTGCATTAACAGGGGACGACACCTTCTAAGATCACTATGGTATAGTAATAGCCAAATCTCTTTCTAACAATTTTAGCTTGGTTATTTTTATTGCTTTTGACCTAAGTAGTCAAATTCATCTTCTTTAATCTCTTCCTTGGGTTTCTAAGGTATTACATACTTTAAAACTTGCCATTTCTAAATCTTCTATTTTTCTGAGCTTTCTTTTTCTACCTTGTTATTAGCTCTTTTTTCTGGTGAGGACTTTCTTGTGGATGTGGGTATTTAAGACCATGTCTTTGTTCCATATACTTTTCTCATTTTATTATCACAACTTGAGAACTGACTCATGTCCTTTTCAAAGCAACCACATTACCTCTATATAAATAATTTAAACATCTATATATACACTTCTGTTTTGGAAGTTTCTCTCCCTTTCATCTCTTTAGATCCTGTATGTAGGTAGCCATGGAGTCATGTTGATTAACTTCAGGAAGGCAGAAAAATGGGAGACAGCACTATCGAGAATATGAGCCTGGAAAACAGCTGAGTCTTGGCTGTACTCCCAACCCTGGCCCTTGGGGGTTGGGGAACTTTAGGCAAAGCTGCTAAACTATCTTGCTAAACACGACAAGAAGTGTTATGAGGATCAAATTTGATAATATCTATAAACCACTTATCATAGTTCTTAGCCCATAATATATGCTCTATAGCTAGTTCTACTGGAAAGTTTTCCTGGGTCATATGTTATATTCAGGAATTTCAACATACACCAAATATGTACCTCTAAAAGAGAATTGGTGGTATTTCCCTAGAACTAACATTCTCACTCAACTTCCTCATTTTGGTCAGTGGTAGCATCCTTCTCCATTTCCTTACTTAAAGTCTCCATGCATGTGACTTTTTCTTGTTTTGGTACTCTCTCTGGGATGCTTTTAATAGTCATCCTTGCTTTTTCAGGACCACTTCCCTAGCTCAAGCCTACTGTGACATCATCCTGTACTATTCCATTTTTCATTTTCCCACAAGGTAAATTTCCAATCATCCAACTTTCAACTTTGACCTTGAACTTAATTATAGATAGAATAAAAGTCTTTGTTGCAATGATCTCTATGTCTTTCCAACTCTGAAGTTTTATGGATTCTTAATTTAGTTTTGTGATCCAATATAACTTCTTTTTTCAAAAATTTTAATGTCTACCTACTACCCATAGAAGAAACCTCACACTAATTTGCCAGCTTTGAAGAGTTTTCTGGTATGGCCCCATCTTACTGAGCAACTGCACCCAGTCAGGTCACAGTCTTCTGTACATGTTCCCTTCCATTTTTCACACACTGGTCTTCATCTCTTCATGCTGCCCATTCTTTAGGAATTAGATCAGGGAAAATATAAGTAAGAATGATGTATAATAAATGAAAATGAGAAATAAAAGGACATTGGGTTGGGGCTTCTCTAGTGGTGTCTGAGGTTTTCTTTCTCATGAACACTCTTATTATGAAGGACATGAGAACTGCTAGTAGTCCTATGTCTGCATCCTTCAAACTATTAAACCCCATGGAGAACCCCGACTGGCCCAGATTAGTTCAGTCCACTTGGAACCACTGGACCTGGCCAATGTGTTCCCCAGTTAGTGGTTGGCAGTGGGTTTTATGGCTCTAGACAAAGGATAAAGATTGCATTACCAGAAGTGAGAAGGAATACTGCACAAACCAAAACATGATGTTCACGACACCCTTCAGGCTCCATTCACATAGTGCATTCCCAAACGTGTACATAAGCACATTCATTCATCCATTCAATGACCATAATGTTGTTTTGTCTACCTGAGGCCAAATATCAAGGTCTTAAGAATTCTGGCAGACACATCCAGCTGTCTAGTAAATATCCATGTTCCCCTTCCACAATGGAGAATATTGGCTAAGAAGCTGCTGTGCAGCTGACTACATGAGGTTCACTCTTCTAAGTGGAGTAGGAGCGAAGCTATACCACTTCAGGCAAAACTGATAAAGAAGCAGATATCCCTTCTCTACTTTCACTTTCCTTTTCTCCATGGGAAAGAGAAGCGTGTCTGTGTAAGCTGTAAGCAAAATACCATGAGACCCTTAGAAGATGGTGGTGGTGTCACAACATGGAAAGATTCTTTGTCTTGAATCATGTGGAAGGTTATGTGCCAAACATTCTCACTAAATTCTTGTGCAAGAATATAGATACATTTGTATTATATTAAAACACGGATATATGGAGATTTCTCTGTTGTAGCAGCTAATGTTACTCTAATGAAACAGAAAACATCCAGATAACTGACATGACTGAGATAAAAAGAGAAAAATCTGGTTGTATGAAATAGAGTATGGCATTGATCCACTCCTTCAGTGCATAAGAGAATTTTCTAGAGGGTAGGGACTTTTCCTATCTTTTTCAGGGTTATACCCCCAATGCTAGAAGAGTTCCTGGCACATAGTAAGTGCTTAATAAATATTTTCTGATTAAAGATGTATTGGTTTTCTGTAGTTGCATGACAAATTAGTATAAACTTGGTAGCTTAAGGAACACATTCTTATGATCTCACAGTTTCCATGGGTCAGGAATCTGGGAAAGGCTACTACAGCTAGACTGTCCGCTCAAGATCTCACAAGGCCTTAATGGAGGTGCTACCGTGGCTAGAGTTTCATCTGAGGCTCAGTGTCCTCTTCACAATCTTATGTTGCCCTAGCCACAATTCATTTTCTTGCTATAGTAAAACCCATGGTAACTTACTTACTCAAGGTTAGTAGGAAAGAGAGTTTGTGACTTCTAAACCCTCTTTCAAAATCATGAGTCAGGTCCACCCAATAAAATCTTTCTCTTTATTAACTTGCAGTCAACTCATTATAGGCCCTAATTACATCTCAAATGTCCATACACTCTTGTTAAAAATGTAACCTAGGGGTGCCTGGGTGGCTCAGTCAGTTGGGCATCGACTTTGGCTGGGGTCATGATCTTGAGATTCGTGGGTTCATGCCCCACGTCGGGCTCTGTGCTGACAGCTCGGACTGAGCCTGGAGTCTGCTTCGGGTTCTCTCTCTCTCTCTCTCTCTCTCTCTCTCTCTCTGCCCCTCCTCTGCTTGCATTCTGTCTCTCTGTCTCTCAAAAATAAACATTAAAAGAAAAATTTTTTAAAATGTAACCTAACCAAGGCCATGAATATCCCACCATGTTTTCCATACCCTGTTGGTTAGAAGCCAGTTATAGGCCCTGCCCACCCCTGAGGGGAAGTTACTCTACCAAAGATGTTACTCATTAGATGTTATCTTAGAATTCTATCTACCACAAAGGACAAAAGATATTAAAAATAAGCTTACACCTTAAAAGACTGCTACATAACATTATTTGAAAATAGAGTTGGTGACTGCTTGGAAGTTTAATATGACATATTTTCAGTGATTTTAAAGGTTTGGATTTAGGAAGTGATATTAAGAAATTAGTAAACTCTAAGCAAGTGGTAAAATAAATATTAAACTGCCCCACTTTTTTATGGATCTGCAGTAAGTATAACACAACATATATGCATATCTATATAGAAACTTGTTCACACACTTTAAGAGAGTTGTAAGATAAAATTTTCACAAAGTTATAATTAACAATCCATGGAAGAACCATAAATGCATATTACTAAGTGAAAGAAGCCGAAATGAAAAGGCTACATACTTGATTCTAACTATATGACATTCTGGAAAAGATAAAACTATGGAAACAGTAAACAGATCAGTGGTTGCCAGGGACTGTGAGGAGGAGAGGTATGAATAGGTAGAGGATTTTTAGGGCAGTTCGAAAACTGTATGATCCTATTATAATGGATATATGTCATTATACATTTGAAATAGACAACATCAAGTGTAAACCCTGATGTAAATCATGGATTTTAGATGATTATATTGTGTCAGTGTAGAGTCATCACTTATGACAAGTGTACCATTCTGCTGGGGAACTTGATAAAGGGGGAGATTATGCATGTGTGGAGGCAGAAGGTGTAAGAAAAATTTCTGTGCCTTCCTCTCAATTTTGCTGGGAACCTAAAATTGCTCTAAAAGTTGTCTTAAAAAAGTTACTAGAACTTAATTTCTGCCTTCTATGGTAGAGTTTTGTTTTTTTTCTCTTATCCTCTTGTTAGGATCTTTCTCTCTACTCTGAGCAGGTTTGTGGGGTTTTTAAGTTGTTCAGACATACAGAAAGTTACCTATATGTTCTTTTGAGAAAATCTTGAAATCAGAAAAATCTACATGCAAATACTTAAGACTAAGATAGCAAATGTTCTCTTTGGTAATATGATTCTGACTTAGATCGGCCATTATTATTTCTTCATTTGTTCTTAGGGAATGCATGTGTTTGCTAGTTTTCCTATGCAAGCATTTACTTACAAAACGCTAGAAACAGAAACTAGAGCTTTATGACTTAATCTCAACTTTCTTGACTCCATCGACATTTTTCAATTCTTAGCATTTCACTTTTTTGAAAATACACAGAGAATTCTGTGTTGTGGAATTGTCTGGAAGGAAGCCTGGAACACCAACACCTGTGGGTGGGGGATAGCGTTCTCTCCAAATACGATGCATGTTCCCCATGGATCAAGCTGAGAAGACGTCAATCAGGGCAGAAATTGAGGATGACTGGGAGAGTCAAAGGGGTGGGAAAGTCATTTCTTTTCTCTCTGGCCTCATTGAGATGGCATGTGGACTACAGGAGAAGAGATGTATTTAGGAAGTTCACCTTGCCTATCCACCAAGACTTCAGCAGGACTCTCTGAAGTAGAAGAGAAATGAGACAGCAGGGATATTGAGTTTTTACTACAGTGAGGCAGGTAAGATCTAAGGGGGAAAAAATTTTTCCAAGAGACCCTTGACCATGTCTTGAGATTATAGATTCTGAAAACAACGACACCGATTCTAAGCCTTCTGTATGATAGCTCCTTTCTCTGGCTGCTTTTAGGAATAGTCTTGTTAAGCATCATCTAGTCCTGTTGCTCTTCAGCGACTTGATGGGTGAGGTTGCCACTGTGTTGGGGTGAGGCTGAAGAAGAGGGAGATCCACCCTCACCCTGAAACACATGTGAAATGAAATGAAACTCGGAACTGAGAAGAGGGTCCAGGGTAAGACGTTGGTTTTTCCAAGTGACTGGTGAGTACCAGGAAGTATTTTGAGAACATATAACAACCGCTCTCAGGATTCCCAGAGGAACCTGGGAGAGGGAAATCTAATAAAAGCCTAACATTCCTGAGTCAAACAAGATGAGTGCCTGTACCAAAATAAGTCAGTAAAAAAAAGGAAGTACTTTATTTTGAAATCACAGTCTTTTGCAGCCTGGAGAATACGAGTTAAAACATTTTCAATTTTCCTTTATCTCATTTCAATTTTTTTTGTTCTTTATTCAGTTCCTGATAAAACAAATGTCTTCAATTTTCCACCTGTGGGTGGAACAACTTATGGTTTTATATTTCAGGTAAAGTCCTTGATTGCATTTGAGAAAAAGTCTGTAAAACAACAGTGATGTTAGAGCACTTAAAGAATGGTAATAACTTAAAATGGAAAATATGTTATTTTTATAAATTAATTTCTGAATCTAAATTAATATGTTACATATGCATTAATTTTATGTGTAAAACAAGCCAAGCTATATTTACAATATCACAACCTTAATAAAAAGAGACAGTTTAAAAATAACTTGTATGGTAAACAGGATAGCCATTTAAAAAAATCCCATTTGGTTAAAAACATTGTATGGAGACATGGAAACATTCATAAGCAAATGAAATGTATTTACATTGTATTTACACAATCCTTTGTGTGAATCTCCATTGGGTCAAAATAACTTTTGAAAATACTTTGTACTTGGAAAGTCATGCCCCTGCTCCTTATCCCTAGAAGATTCTCTGGTATCTCATGCCAGGAGTAGATATCATCATTTGTGACATCTAGAAAAAATTCAGAAGGAATCTAGAAAAATTGTCGTGCACTTAAGGGATGACAGTGAGCTCAGTTGACACATTAGCTCTAGAGGGGAGAAGAAATTCCTGACTAGGATGTAATGAAGAGGATCTAGCTGGTCATAAAACCATAGAGGGGATTATCTCACGAGGGAAGAGGGGAGGACTCCATTTCTAAACTTTCTTATAGTTCTTAAGATTCTATGGACCTGAGACTCTTGCCCACCACTGCAGGTCGAATTACACTGGAGTAAGGTTTGTTTGTTTAGTTTTTAATGTGATTCCCATCTTTGTTTGACACTCTTTATTTCTTGTGCACATTTTAAAAAATCTTTTCTTTTCAGCAACCAAATGCAAATATATATATATGTATATATATAAATATATGTATGTGTTTATACATATATATGTATAAACATGTATACATATATACTTATATTTATACTTATATATTTATACATATATGTATATTCTGAATATATGGATATTCATACATATATATGTATATATACATGTATATGTAGATTCTGCCCACACATCACTAACTTTCCAAAAAAAAAAGAAAAATTAAGTTAATCATGCAGCTGCCTTTTCAAGTTGACACTAAATATTCATAAAGGGGTGGGGACTTGAAGCATCCATATTTTTAGGGATACTGAATGAGCTGGTGCAGCTACGAAGAGTATATGACAGGGGGTGACAGCCGTACAGCCCGTTAGTTTTTTGATGGTATGAATAACAACAAAGAGGTCAGTGATCTGGGCTGCTGCTATTTTATTTTATATTTTATTTTATTTTATTTTGGCTTCTAATAGATTACAAAGAATATGTCTATGCGTTATTTCATTTAATCTCATCACAGAATGGTAAAATAGTTATTAGTAATTGTATCTTATAGATGAGAGAATTAGGTTCAGGCAATTAGAACTGACATAACTAGATAATGGCAAAGCAGATCCGGCTAGTAAGGAAGGAGACTTGGGTCCAAGTCTTCTGGCTCCAAGGTTTATTTCCCTTTTGTATCAGGTACTAGTTTTACCTGAGAACATTTTTAGAAAATAAATTTTACGGTTTACAATTGAATGTTCTTACACCTCAGTGGAAACTGTCAGAATCTGAATTATTGTCAAATGCAAGGGGGAACCCCCCCAACTATGGTGTAATTAGAATATAGCAGGACACAACGCATGACTGCTTAGTTTAGTACTATTTTCTGTACCTTTAAGTAAAGGGGAAATGCCGAATGGTGGCCTTTGCTGATCAAAAAGTGGTCTGGTCCCTCCTCTGAATCAATTTACCATGCTTTCAGTATCACAACAGTTTTCAGCTGAGCTTTTATTTGTGCGGGTAGAAGCTTCTTGAGACAATTTCTGTTTGTGATCGATAAAGCATTTCCCCCTCCTCCTCAGCAGGCTGCCGCTGGACCTGACCTGTCTCCCTTAAGCCAGGATTCATCTGTAGGTTTCACAGAGTGGCAAAAGGCCTCCGGGCAGAGACAAAAGAAATATCCATGTTTTCCTCACACTTTGCCTAAATTGGAGAAACGGGGATATAAACTTTCAGTTAATATGACTATTTCCATAAAAAAAAAAAGTTGAGCCACTGATTTAGCTTAGCATCAAGTATATGAAAGAAATGATGTTGATTTCCCCCCACATGTCAGTTGACTGTTAAGGTAAATATTTTGGCATCATATAGAAATTAGCATTGTCTACACGATGCCAAATGGCTGTTGACAAAAGAAAAATGCAAATAAACTAGTTATATGATGTTGTGAAGCCACACTTTAATTTTCCTGATGCTAGCTATTATGTATCTTTTGTCCTGAAGCAGGAAAATTATGTCATACTTTATAATTTATTTCTTATGGATATAAAATTAAGGGTGTTTTTCTTGACTTTTGAAGTCTGTATTATTAAGGGCCTATTTATTCGTTTAGGCAACTAATCTAAAATTAACACCCTGTGTTTGAGTCTTTGAGTTAAAATGACCAATTCTCTGTAAAATTATATTGTATTGGCCATAGTAAATTAAATGAAAATTATTAAGAAGACAATAGGTAAGATCACACATATATAAACTTTATGATTGCACAATGAATTAATAGCAAATTTTGGCTCAGACTATTTTCAACTAAGAGTAAAATAAGAAATGGATTTAAGTAACAAGAAAAGCAATATAATTAGATGTTTCTTTAGGAGTCATTAGAACATATTAATACAATCAAAGATGAACCAAAGGGAAAATAGTACAGTTATAGGATCTGGAAGAGACACTCTTTTCTCTTCAGTTGAGGGGAAAATTATATTTATTAAGCAGTGTTGAAACATACATATAACAGAATATGAGTGCTAAACTGAACATTCCATAATTGCTTTAGGTGTTCCCAGGAATAAAAGATTGATGAAGGCCCTGTTAGAGGGGTTGTGTTCCAGCTGCGCCTGAAAGCAAAGGTCAAGTTTGAATTGATAGAGGTGAGCAAGGAAGACATTCCAGATGAGAACGGCATTGTAAGGAATTCCTAAGGGTGAAAGGAAGCAAGGTGTGCATTTTTATTTTGTTTGTGAAAATATAATGTGAGTGTCTTAACCTAAATGACTGAGAGACTTTTTTAGAAAACGTCTTTAGAAAATGTCTTGAATGTTCATCTCCTTTCCGATTTTGCTGACCTTGTCATTGGTGACTTGTTAAGAGCATTAGTGGCAGTAGTGTTCATTAGACAATAACAGAAATAATAATGATGATATCTCGGTAATCTACTTGTCGTATTATTTGTCTAATCTGCACTTACATTCATCAGTGTCAATGTATGTCAATAATCAACTATCCTTAAATGCAATTCTCCAAATCCATTACTTAACTACTTAAATACTAGTTTACAAACAATATGAGGAAGAGAACATGGGTTTCTGGAATTCAGAAAAATGATGTCATTCAGCCAGATTTAGAGGCAAAGGTCAGGAAAAGGGAGGGTCTGGAGCTGTTCTAAGTTACGCTGTGAATATCAGGTTTTCTGTGCTAATGAATGTTGGGTGGGCACTCTTCCCTGGGTTTCCTGAGATAATCTTTCCTTCCCCCCAAAAGTAGTGGGTACCTGGTAACCCCTATATATTTATGCTGGAACCATAGGGTATGCCAAGTGATATTTTACATGCAGTCAGATAAGTGTACAGGCATTCAGAGTTTTACAAAGTAAAAAAAAAAAAAAAAAATTGAGAGGAATGACCAGACAGAGGATAATTCATCAGGAGAATCCAGTGAAATCTGCTAAATCTTCCTAAAAAAGTGGGATAAGTGAGAAAATTTCCTGGTGGTTCACAAAGCAAACATTGATTTTCAGTTACATATTGAACATCCATCATTATATTAGAAAACATATGGGTTCATATTTATGCATAATTAGTCCAACAAAACCACAATTTAATATATGATTTTCCCAAAAAACAGCATCAGCATCATTAGGAACTTGTAAGAAATGCAAATTATCGAGCCCCACCCCTAGACCTACTGATCCAGAAACTTCAGAGTGAGGCCCAGCAATCTGGTTCAACAAGTTCTTCAGGTGATTCCAACGTGGACTGTTTGAGAACCATTGATTCGATGACTATAATTGTGGAGGGTAAGTCTAAGTGAAAAATCTATTTAAGTTTAAATTTCATGAAATTTAAAAACAGGGCTCTCCTGTGTATGAACATAAGAATAGTTGTTTGGCAAGAATTTATAATGGACAAAAATGGAAAAATGAAGAGCAAACAAAGAAGGAAGGAGAGAGTGGGAAATAAAGTAACCTAGCATCTATCTAAAAGATTGTTTGGAATATCTGCTATCAAAAAGATCCGTATCATATATTGGGACTATCTTGCCTAATGCTGAGTGTCTGAACCTCATTGCCACAAATAATCTGGTTAAAGATAGCAGGGCAGAAAGATCCCTGGCTTTATGGCCTCAGCACAGAAGAACTTCCCAGATGGCCTAAATTAATGGATGTTTTGTTTATTAAAACACCAAATGTCTAAAAGCAAATTAGAGTCATTTGGGTCAGAAAACCCTGCCTTAGATTTCCATGTATTTGGCTTCAGTCCAGTCTGGATTATTCCTTGTGCCACTGTCTATAAGCAGGAAATTTGTGCAAATCTCAAAGGATCATGTTCTCCTTCACAGAAAATACAAAAGGTAATTATTTCAGCCCCCCAATAAAGAAAATGTGAAATTCTGTTTCCCCCTAGACTTAAATTTAATAATAACTAAATTATCATTTTACCATGGAAGTACATATTGGTAAATTTCATAGATTAAAATATAGAGCAGCATAATTTCTAGAAATAGAGCATATTTTCACTAAAGAAATCTATTTTAGTTCTATCAAATGTCATTAGGGCATTTGTGGCCTATGTAGGACATTATCAAACTCTTTAGAATACCTGGATGGTATTCCAGAATGAAGAGGAAAGAGTGGAGCTATGATAATATATATAGAGATCTGGGTCAGGTGCTGGAGGCCCACTCCGGCTGGTCCAGGGCTCCCCAAAGGGGTAGCAGTGGACAGGAAAATGAGAGAGATTCACACAGTTTCTTTCTTGGCATCATCTTCCTGGCATCATCTTCTATCATCTCCTCCTCCTATATCACCAGGTTTTAGGCCTTTATTTATAGACTTATGACATCAAAAAGTGGAATTTTTACAAATAATTATCAGTGATAAAGATGTTTTGAAAAGGGTGCAGAAACAGGTTTTACAGGGGCATTTCTTCAGAACTATTCTAATTACAGTGAGGTAACTTACACATCATAGGATAACAGGATAGTCTCAGTGAAAAGCAGGTAACAAACATTTGTTTGAACTGGTAGTACATCTTACAACTAAGAAGATAGCAGGATGTTTTCAGCGAGAAGCAGAGAGCAAACACATTTTATAACAATGATGCTAAAATTCAGTCATAGACAGGGCTAGGAGGCATTCTATTTGGCTCACAAGAGGAAGAATATATTCCTGATAATTAGTAAGTAAACCTTTTGTCAACCTAGTTCTTTGATGATGAAGGTGTAAGCGCCATAGGCGCCCTAGATGAGCTTTTGCATATGAGTTTAGGTTGTAACTACTCTTACTTATCACAATGGGCACCAAATTAGCATATGTAAGTGCAGTAATTTATGCCTGTCTCTTGTTTGTTTCTTATTCCTAAATTAAGCCTTTTCTCTGGGCCAGGGGCAACATTATTTTTGTGTTCTTTAACCCCCTTTATTTTCCATGTCTAAATTTGTGAAGCTCAATAGAAGAGCCTTTTGATAAATATCTGCAGTGCTTTGTTTAACTTCCTCTTTATAGAGGTGGGAATATGCTTCTTCCCTTGAGGTATCTGGGGAATATTGGTCTGATTTGGAACATTGTGAGGCCTAATCAATAGCAACAGCCTTAATTTTACGTGAGCAGTGGAAGGAGATGCCAGTTTCCGGCCCTGTGGCAGGAGCCATGCTACGTCTACCATTTCCTTACTGTGGCTGTGTCATCCAGCAAGGCCGGTGCGGCTCCCAGCAGTCAGGAATTCTCCAAAATTGATTGAAGTCAATGTAAGAGAGGAAAAATTATATTCCCTCTATCCTTCTGAGTTTGTAGCTGAGACTCCTGTGGTAAAAGACGAGAGAAAAACATGCAGAAATTTATTAACACGTATACTTCATATATATGTGGGAAATGCCCAGAAAAAATGAGTAACTCAAGAGGTGGCTTTATAATTAAGAAGAAATACCATCTTTACAGGGAAGGGAATGTACGACTCTCAGGGGAGAGTAAATGATTTGGGGGAAACATGAATGGGCTCTTAGAAGAATAGATAGGAGGTGTGATAGTTTGTGATGAAGTTTGTCTGGTGTGGTGTGGACTTCCTACCTCCTTTCCCGTGGTGAGTCCGTCCTTCCTGGTTGATGAAACTTTCAGGGAAGTGATCTGTGACAACTGAGTTCCTTTTGGGGGATGTAAGAGAAAGCCTCTCCTTGAATTTGCTGGTTTTCAAGTGTCTACAGCTTAATATATCAAGGGGTATATTTTAGAGTGCTATATTATGCTACCCTTCACCAATTAGTCAATATTTCAAAAAATCTCAAAGAACCTTAGGCATGCTAAATACACTTAAGCACATCTTGGTCAAAGTACTGAAAACCAAAAGAAAAAAAAAACTGCAAAGCAGTCAGGAAAAAAAAGAAACTATAGAGAACAAAGCTAATAATGATAGTAGGCTGCTTATTAGAAAGCAAGTAAGCCAAAAGTCATGAAAGTGACATCTGATAAAGAAACAAAATTTTTCAACTGAGAATATTATACCTAACAGAAATCCTTTTAACAATGCAAGGTAAAATAACTTTCCAGATGAAAAAAACTGAAAAAAAAATTTATCACCAGCACACCTGTGTTACAAGAAATGTTAAAATAAGTTTTATAGGCATAAAGAATATAAGCTAGTCCGCAATCTGTTGCTATACAAAAGGATGATTATCACCAGAAATGATAAAAATGTGAATAAACATAGAAGAGTTTTTTCACTTATTTTTTATCTTTTTCACATGTCATTGACACTTTATAAGAAAAGGAACAGCAAAATATTATGGGTTTATAACATAAAAGTGAAATATATGACAATAATAGTAGGAGAGAGGAAAAAGTAGCATACTATTATGAGGTTCTTACAAGGTGCAAAAAGTGGTATACTGTTATTTGAAGAAGAAATGGTAAGTTAAGGATGCATATTATTAAATTCAGATTGAGGTGCCTGGATGGCTAGTCCATTGAGTGTCTGGCTCTGGCTCAGGTCATGATCTTGTGGTTTGTAGTTCAAGCCCCATGTGGGCTCTGCACAGTTCAGAGCCTGGAGCCTGCTTCAGATTCTGGGTCTCCCTCTCTCTTTGCCCCTCCTCCACTCACACTCTGTTTAAATGCAAATGAACAATTAAAAAGTATAACAAAGATGTAAGAAAGAAGAAAAGCACACTGACTAAAGAACTATAAAAAACTTTATTCATTTGCAGCTGACATGATTGTCAATATAGAAACTTCTAAATATAAATTTACGGAAAAGCTGCTAAAACCAAAAAGTGATGTTAGCAAAGTCATAATATATAAAGCCAATATAAAAAAATTGAATTTCTGTATTGGAAATGAATAATAAGAAATGGTAATTAAAAAATACTATGCCATATAGGACAATATGAAAACAAAGACATTCTTCTTAGCAATTTAAGAAAATATATGTAAGATGTGTACATTGAATATTACAAAACATCTGTGAATAGTGTGTCTGAAGGACTCAATATTGTTAAAATGTTACTTCTTTCCAAATCCATCTACAGAGTCAAAGCAATCTCCCTCAAATTCGAATCAGGACTATTTTGCAGGAATTAACAACTTTATTTTAAAATTTATATGGAAGCATTAAGGATTTATAATGGCCAATATGAAAGAGAAGAAAAGCAACTGAACACTTACACTGCCTGATTTAAATACTTATAAAGCTAGATTACTAAAGACTGTATGGTATTGACATAAGAAAGATCAACTGGTAAAAGATCATCAGAACAGATAAGTGTCCAGAAATAGATTCACATGTATGTCGTTAATTATCTTTAGATTAACTTGACAAGATAATTCAATAGGAAAAGGATAATCTATTCAATAGTAAATATTGGTACAATTTGACATCCAAATGGAAAAAAGTGACCTTTAACATTAAAAAATATTAGTATTATGACCATGGACCTGAACATAAGAATCAAAACTATAAAATTTCTAGAGGAAACATAAGATAAGCTTTTTGTGACTTTGGGTTAATCAATGATTTCCTAGATAGAATACAAAAAGCATGAATCATGAAAGAAGTAAGTTGACAAATATGACTTCATAATAATTAAAAGATTCTGCTCTTCAAAAGACACTCAAGAAAATAAAAAAGCCACAAACTGGAAACATATTTTCAAAACACCTTCTGATAAAGGATTTATATACAGAATTTATAAGAAAATTTTATAACTCAATAATAAGACAATCACCTCAAAATATGGGCACAAGCTTTGAACCAAAATTTTATTAAAGAAGATACATCAGTAATATAAGCATATAAAAGGATGCTCAACATCATTAGTCATTAGTCATAAAATTTAGTTTCATAATCATAAATTCATAACCTGTGTGGTTCAGTAGGTTGAGTGTCTGACTCTTGATTTCATCTCTGGTTATAATATCAGGATTTGTGGATTATAATATCAGGATTTGTGGATTTGAGCCCCTCATCTGGCTCTGTGCTGACAGTGCAGAGCCTACTTGGGATTCTCCTTCTCTCCCTCTCTCTCTGCCCTTTCCCTGCTCTCTCTCTCTCAAAATAAATAAATAAACATCTCAAAAATAAAATCATAATCATATACCAAGAAAATACATTACAATATTAAAACTTAAAACAAAAAAGAATAAATATATCAAGGGTTAGAGAGGTTGTAAGACAACTTGAACCCCTAAATATTTCTGACAAGAATGCAAAATGTCACAGCTCCTTTAGAAAACAGTTTCCTATTAAACACACACATAAAATCTGGCAATTCCACTTTGAGATAAAAATGTAAATGAATGCACACAAAGACCTGTAGAAAAATATTCTTAACAGCTTTGTTCATAATAGCCAAATACTGGAAATGACTCAGATATCCAGCAACTGGCATACAGTAAACAAGTTATGGTATAATCTTACAATGGAATATCATTAGGAAATAAAAATAAATATGTGCACTTATACATGTAGCATCATGGGTCAAATAATAGAAATCATCATTCTAAGTGAAAGAAGCAAGTCACATAAGAGTTCATACAGATACCTTTTATATGAAATTTTTTTTAAGGGAAAACTATAAGGATAGAAGACATGTAAATAATTGTCAAGGGCCAGGTATAGTGGGAGAGAACGGATTGAAAAGCTACAATAGAAAACTTTCTTGGAAAATGGAAATGCTCCATATCTTGACTATGGTGTTGAGAACGTGCCCACAGAAAGTACTCAATGCTCACTGAATTGCACAAGAATGAATTGCATTTTATGTAAATTATGCTTTATAAAAGTTAGGATAACTCACATAAAATTAATATTTCCAGTTCTCAATAACTCAAATATCTGCTGATACTTGCTCCATATTCTGGAATAGCAAAAATTGGCTGAAGCTAAGTAGCAACTACCCTCCTGGGGCAGGTCAAGGCTCTCCAGTTTGGCCCAGTTTCCAATTATTCTTAGTGTTCCCAAATTGAGAGCAAATGTCAGAGAATTATTTCTCTGAACCTGTGTATTTATCAAAAGTGGAAAATAAATGCAACACTGAAGTGGTTTTGTGTTTTTCTTTATGGAAATGAACTCTATTCATATGTGTTTAATCTCTACCCTGTTCCATTCACTCATTTACACTTTCTGTTTGGCCCTTATGGGAATTTGAATGTGCCAGCCCTGCCACAAGTAAAATATGGAGTAAAACATCTAGCTTGTTAATTATATTTTCTTTTTCTTTGAAAGATTCCATCAGAGCATCTTCAGGCATAGCTTAAGGTTGTATATTTCTGTCCTGCTGGAAGAAAAAGTTAATACTCAGGCTTGAGTTGGTCTTTACTGTATGTAAGAAACCAGCCCCAAGTCAAACCAATTCACTGTGATTACATCCAAGTAATTGCTAAGTATTGGGGCAATCTTCAATCTTTAAGCCCTTTTCAGATATTCTGAGTCTTTCAATCTGTTCTTGCCCGTTTCCATCTCAGCCCACAGGCAGAATAAATAACTCTCTTTGTTTATTGGACCTTATAGATTCTTTGTTACTTTCTATGCAATTGCCTCCATGCTATACGTTTTTGTAATCAGGGTCCATTTGTCATTTGTCTCTGCAAGGTAGGACCAAGTCAAGTGACTGGCACATGGTAGTATTGAACAGAAACATCGTCAGTGCATGAACATTCTTTCAGGGATCTTAGAGAGATGATCTGAGTAGGAACACACCGTCAGTTCTGCTGGTCTGTGAATGTTCTTAATGTTCCAAGCAGGAGCCACTTATTTGATTGTGGGCACTTGGGTTTTCCACAGTCATTTGAGAAATGGGGACACTCTCCAACAATGTACTATTCTATTTGAATGATATACGTTTCCTTGTTTCCTTGAGCCCAAGACTTTCCAGGACTGTTTTCAAGTCCTCCCTGACACCATAATGGGAAGATGACATATCGTATAGGTGATTTCATAGATGTGGGTATGCACTCGTGTAGATAGTCACCGGGTATATTTTAGGCTTTCTGTAGGAACACTGATTTACAGATCCTGTCCTTCCTCCTTTTATTCTTTTTTCTCTTTTTCTCTCATTTACCTTGCTTTTATCATCTCCCATTTTAAGGATAAGAAGAAAGATAAGGCATGAAATAGAAGAATATGAAAGAGAAGAAAGAATAATTAAATGCAAGAAAATAAAACATGTAGAGATAGAGTTCTGGAAACAGAATGATACATCTTTCAAGGAAGAGTGAAATCCAAATAAAATTGTTAAAAGCTCCATCTGTGAGCATACAAGCTAGCCAGGGGGTGGGGGTAGAGAAGGAAGTATTTGGGTTTTTAGAGTCTTAAACTATCCATGCAATAATGTACCAGGAAAATTAAAATGTTTTATTAGGCAGGCATTGTTAGATGTCATTCAAAGTCATTTACTATAAAAATGGGTTTTCTTCCAAACAACTCTTTACCAGGAATAAAATTTCAATCTAAAATCTAGAAAAACATTATGAGTTCTAAAGATTTTCATAGAACCTCAACCATCTTCAGTTCTATTAAGGATGTTGCACATTTTTGGATTTGATTCAGAGAACAGTTAAGCACCATCTGTGTGCCATTTACAGTAGAAAAAAAGTATCTTTAAACTATTTATATTCTGAGATTTTTTTTATTCTTGTTGGACAAAGTGGAATCAGTTCTGGTTTTAGGAAGCAACTTGGTCTTACTCAACTTATACTCAAGAAGGAATAACGGTGAGAACAACATTGCTAAAGAAGACATTACAATAAACACAGGTGCTTTTCATAAGGAATTAATGCATAAAATTGCAGGTAATCTGGTTAGAACCAAATCAGTAGATCATTAACCTACTGGCAATCAACAGAAACTAATTCAGACTTAGTCTATATGATGTGAATCTTTAATTGTTTTCAAATAATTATAATGATTCAAAAACATGACATGTTAAACAAGAATAATAGTCTATTCAACTGAAAGAAATTAAAAAAAATAAAAACAATAGCCTGATCCATTAAGCAAAATAGTTCAAGTTTGTAATATAGTTTCAACTGTGAATGAGTGGTTATGTTTCTTCTATTTTTTTAATCTTGTAAGAAGATGACCTCTTTAGTGAAACACGGACCATGATGATGATACACACTGATGGTTGACATAATACTTTCAAACCTATTTGCCTCATCTTTCTTTGAATAACAGCACTTATTATAATTACTATTAAGTAATTATATCTCTTATATTCTCATGCATATTCATAATATATTCTTTCTTTGGGTTTAGGAATCATGTCTTATTTATTTCGCCAATATCTTGCTCAGTGCCTAGCATTAGTAAGTGCTCAATAAATTTTGATGGTTTCATGGATGAATAAATGAGGAAACAAATGATTGGATGAGCCTTAATACACACTTTGGTGTAAATGAGTTTTAGCCAAAATGTAAATACTGATATCTGATTACCTTTTGTTTTATTTTGGGGTTGCATTTTGGGGCAGCAGATTAAAACAGAAAAGCCATGGTATGTGACAATCCAAGAGGATAACTCTAAGTGTAAAAACATACCCAGAAAGGAAATCTTTAAGCAAATATATAAGAGGCAGGTAAAGACAACATATATCAGTCTTTGCTCTGGAATCAAGGACTGGTTCTTATTTATCTTATTATTTCCAGTGCTTAACAGTGCTTTGCATAACCATGAATATTTATTAGTTAATTATAACGAACACATATTGAGACATTACAATAAATCCAAATCTCTGCAAGTGTTACACTACTACAATGAAACTTTATCACTGTCTTCATTTCATATATGATAGATTATTGTCTTCATTTATATTGAGGCTTAAAGAGTAGTAGAAATATGCTGAGGATACACAATAAGTTGTGAGACAAAATTCAGCTGCAGGGTCTATCTATCCTTAGAACCTAAACCCATGACTTTCAGGATTTTATACTAGAATAGTCCTCCCTTATCCACAGGGGTATACATTCCAAGATCCTCGGTGGATGCCTGAAATCATAAATAGTACTGAATCCTGTACATAGTTTGTTTTTTCCTATACATGCATGCCTATGATCAAGCTTAATTTATAAATTAGGTGCAGTAAGACATTAACAACACTAATAATAAAATAGAAAATTATTCAAACATACTGTAACAAAAATTATGTCAACACAGTCTCTCAAATGTCTTACTGCACTCTACTAACCCTTCTTCTAAGGATGTGAGATGATAAAATGTCTACGTGGTGAGATGAAGTGAGGTGAATGATAAAGGCATGTGATGTAGCATTAGACTACTGATGACTTCGGACAGTTCATCAGAAGGAAGATCATCTGCTTTCAAACCATTGTTGACTGTTGATAACTAAAACTGTAGAAAGTGGAACGAACCCCAGATAAGGGGGGGACTACTGGAAAGCTTTAAGTTCGTCTTCTGTGGGTGAGTGAAACCCAAATTGTATGAAAGGATACTTGGGTCCTTTAAGTCCTATCCTACTTGACATAGGAAATGGGTGATGAAGTTATGTTTAAATTTAATTTTAAAGAAACCAAGGGACATTCATTAGGCTAGCAACCACATTTTGTTCAATTATATGTTGTAACAGTGCTACCCTCCATAACCATTTGATCTCAGGTGGAGAAAGGTTTAGGACACAGTGAAAGGTTGTTTTTAAAATGGCTTCTGGGAGAATTCTATATAAAATACAAATATATGAGTCTATTCATTATAGCAGTTCTCAGTGTTTCCTGGAAAGTCTTGGGGTAACTGAGATAATGTCTTGGGATCCAAAATTAAAAAATAACAATTTTCAGATACCAAAAAAACTCAGTGGAGGAAAGAATAGTTTTCTCAACAAATGGTGATAAGGCAACCTGATGTGCACATGCAAAATAATGCAGTTGGGCTCCTACCTCATGCCATATACAAAACCAATTCAAAATGGATTAAATTCCTAAATGTAAGGGTTAAAACTACAAAATTTGTTTTATGGGTGTGAAGTTTGGTGAGTTCCTTGTATATTTTAGATACTAGCCCTTTATCTGATATGTCATTTGCAACTATCTTTTCCCATTCTGTTGGTTGCCTATTAGTTTTCTTCATTGTTTCCTTTGCAGTGCAGAAGCTTTTTATCTTGATGAAGTCCCAAGAGTTCAGTTTTGCTTTCATTTCCCTTGCCATTGGGGATGTATCAAGTAGGAGATTGCTGCAGTGGAGGTCTAGGAGGTTTTTTCCTACTTTCTCCTCGAGGGTTTTGATGGTTTCCTGTCTCACATTCAAGTCCTTC
>NC_043714.1:36159028-36267248 GCF_006229205.1 Suricata suricatta
TGGAAAACAGTGTGGAGGTTCCTCAAAAAACTATCCATAGAACTCCCTTATGACCCAGCAATAGCATTGCTAGGGATTTACCCAAGAGATACAGAAATGCTGATGCATAGGAGCACATGTACCCCAATGTTCATAGCAGCAATGTCAACAATAGCCAAAACATGGAAAGAGCCTAAATGTCCATCACCTGATGAGTGGATCAAGAAGATGTGGTATATATACACAGTGGAGTACTACATGTCAAAAAGAAAGAATGAAATCTGGCCATTTGTAGGAAAGTGGATGGACCTTGAGGGTGTCATGCTAAGTGAAATAAGTCAGGCAGAGAAGGACAGAAACCATATGTTTGCACTCATAGGTCTAACAGGAAAACAGGAGAAACCTAATGGAGGACCAAGGGGAGGGGAAGAGGGAAAGAGAGTTGGGGAGAGAGAGGGACGCAAAACCTGAGAGACTACTGAATGTTGAAAATGAACTGAGGGTTGAAAAGGAAGGGGGAGGGGGGAAAAGAGGGGTGGTGATGGAGGAGGGCACTTATGGGGAAGAACACTGGGTGTTGTATGGAAACCAATTTGACAACAAACTATTTTAAAAAAATAAAATAAAAAAAATAAAACTACAAAATTCATAGGAAAAAAATACTGATATAAACCTTCATGACCTGTGATTAGCTAATGGTTTCTTAAACATGACACTAAAACCACATATACCAAAAAAGGAAAAATCGATAAACTGGACATCATCAATATTAAAAACTTGTGCTATAGGGGCTCCTGGGTGGCTCAGTCAGTTACACTTCCAACTTCAGCTCAGGTCATGATCTCATGGTTCATGGGATCTAGCCCCGCATTGGGCTCTGTGCTGACAGTTAGCTCAGAGCCTGGAGGCTGTTTCAGATTCTGTGTCTCCCTCTCTCTCTGACCCTCCCCTGCTCACACTGTCTCTCTCTCTCTAAAAATAAATAAAAAAGATTAAAAAAATTTAAAAAAACTTGTACTTCAGAGGACACCATTAAGAAAGTGAATAGACAACTCATAGCATGGGAGAAAACTTTGGCAAATCTTATATTTGATAAAGGATGTACATAGAATATATAAACAGCTATAAAAATTTAATAATAAAATGACAAACAACCCAATTAGCAAATGAATAAGAGATCTGGATACTATTCAAGGAAGATACACAAGTGACCAGGAGGCACAAGAAAAGATGTTCAACATTATTAACCGTGAGGGATATGTAAGTCAAAATCACAGTGTGATGCCACTTTACATGCAATAGCATAGTTATAATAAAAAGAAAGATAATGACAAGGCTGTCAAAGATATAGAGAAATTAAGACCCTCATACATTGGTAATAGAAATGTACATTTGTGTGACCATTATGGAAAACAGTCTGGTAGTTTCTAAAATGGTTAAACATAAAGTTACCATATAACCCAGAAATTCCACTCCTAGGTATATGCCCAAGAGAAATGAAAACACATGTATACACAAAACTTACATAAAGATGTTTATATCAACATTATTCATAATTGATAACAAGTAAAAATAATGTAATATTAATTGTGGTGATGGATATACTACTCTGTGAATATACTAAAAGCCATTGCATTATATACTTTAAATGAGTAAACTATATGACATGTGAATTAAATCTCAGGAAAATGCAAAAAAAAATTAGTACTCTATGTAGCTTTTTTATCTAAGGTTTATTTATTTTGAGAGAGAGAGAGAGAGAAAGTGAGGGGGGAGGGCAGAAAGAGAGGGTGAGAGAATCCCAGGCAGGCTCTGCACTATCAATGCAAGACTCAACTCAGGGCTGGAATCCACAAACTGCAAGATCATGACCTGAGCTGAAGTCAAGAGTCAGACACTTAACCAGCTGAGCCACCCAGGTGCCCCAGCACTCTGTGTAACTTTCGACCTTCATTCTCTCAAAAGTGTAGAGACTATAGTATATGTAGTTACATCTTTGTAATGATGGTTAATGGAATGTGTATTTGCATATTCATGTGTTTTTCTAGAATTATCTAAGTTGGTAGTTTAAGGTTGTAAATATGAGTATTTTAAGAAACTTGTTTTGGACAATACAGATATTTTCATGGAAATGCATTATTCATATTAACATGAGGTGGGTTTATGGCAGACTCTGAGTTAAGTCAAAGCTATGTTAACAAAGAACTGCAGAGATCAATAAGGTCCCTTGAATGCAGCTAAATACTTTTGTATGCCTAAGTTGGGCAAAGTCTTTGACCAAATATTATCTTGGTATTAATCAGACGGAGTAAAGAACACCACATAGAGAATAAGATATTAAATAAAAACTTACTGGAGATCACAGTGAGTTAGAAGACAATCAAAATTTGACTCTCCAGAGTAGGGAGAACTTACTGAGTAATCAGGGTATACAGGAGAGACTTCAGAAGGCCATACCTTAGGAATAGAGCTAAAATACTTCTAAATGAAGGTTACTCTAAACCTGCCCTAACAAGCTGTAAAATAATTATCAAAATGATCAAATGGTTTGCAAATAAAAATACTGCCTTTCAGAATAAAACTAAATATTCTTTTAAAAAGACTTCAAGGGCACCTGAGTGGGGTCAGTAGGTTAAGTGTCCAATTTCTGCTCAGGTCATGATCTCACAGTAGTGAGTTCTAGCCCCACATCAGGCTTTGTGCTGGCAGCTCAGAGCCTGGAGCCTTCTTCGGATTCTGCGACTCCCTCTCTCTCTGTCTCTCCCCTGCTCACACTCTCTCTCTCTCTCTCTCTCTCTCAAAAGCAAGTTAACATTAAAAAATTAAAATAAAATAAAGTAAAATAAAATAAAATACTTCAAAATCCAGGCAACCAACAAAGTAATGTAATATCCAGCATTCAATCAAAGATTACTATACATTGAAGAAGTAGCGTTATGATGCCCATAGCCATAAGATAAGTCAGTCAGCAGAAATGTACTCAGAAATGATGTAGATTGAGTCAACAGTGCTTTCCTATAGAGGTCCAGAATGTAAGCATTTTGGGCTTTGAAGTCTTCATATAGTTTCTGTAACATATTTTTCTTTGTTATGTTGTATTGTGTATTTATATGTGTGTATTTTTACAATTCTTTATAAATATATAAACTATTCTTAGCTCATGGACCTTATAAAACAGGGCCCATTTCTGAGCCCTCATATAGAGTAATGGAATGAAAAACTAATTAAAATAGACTTAATATGCTCAAAAATTTTAAAGGAAATATAAACATAATTAGGAGAAAAAGTGAAACCTATTTACAAAATAAGCAAATAAAACTTCTTGGGATGAAAATAGAGTATCTGAGGAAAAAAGTCATTGGCTGATTTAACTACATATTAGATACCACAGAAGAAAATGTTTCGTACAGTGAGTCAGTGCATGAGAAAGGTTTAAAATTAAAGTGCAGACAGAAAAAATAATAAACAGAAAAAGTGGCCTACTGGACATTAATAAGCTCTCTAGAACACATGTAATTGAAGTTTTTGACGGAGAAGAAGGTAAAGCATAAACTAATTTTGAATGAATCTGGCTGAAAATTTCCTAAACTTAATAAAAACATAAATCTACAAATTCAAGAAGCTCAATGAAACCAAGACTGGATGCATATGAATAAAATCACACATAGACATATCATAATCTAACTATTAGTAACCAATAATACCAAGAAAGTTTTGAGAGGAGAATGATATGTTACATATCAGGGAGCAAAGATAAGAAATTGAGCTGACTTCTCATTACATGTAATGCAAGCCAGAAAAGAAAATGGGACAACATTTTTAATGAGTTGAAAGATTAAAAAAAATTGACCTAGAATTCTATATCCAGCAAAAATAACCTTCAAAAATGGAAGTAAAATAGGATTTTTTAGAATAACAAAATCTGAGAGAATCTGTTGCAAGGAGGCCTTTATTAAAAGAATTTAAAAACTAAAGGGAAAAAGTTTCAGATAGAAATTCATATATGCCTAAAGGAAGGAATAGACTGAAATGATAAAATTTTGGGTAAACATAAAAGATTACTTTTTTGTATCAAAACATTGTTATGATATATTTGAGTAAAACAAAAAGAGTAACAATGTATAGTAGGAATACATAATATATGTAGAAGTAAAATTATTGACCAAAATAGGACAAAGATCAAGAAGGGAAAAAAACATATTGCAGTATACTGTTGCAATATATCTACATGGATTCATAACATGCCAAAGAAATTATTCCAAAAAAGCATATCCGTAAATGGGCATACCCAAAAAGGTATTATTATTGGGAAATACTCTATAAGAAGGATTTCTTAGTTCCTCTGCCACCAGGAGAATGTACTTTAAAAATCTGGACCACATACCACTCACCATCTGCCAAATTCAAATTATGTTTGATTCTGAAATGTATATATGGGAAAATACCCAAGTATATTGTTGTTATGATGGATAACATTAAGCAGATATATTAGGTTTGACTGAAACATACCTGGGGGAAAATATGTGCCAAAGCTGGATATTTGATAAACAGTAACATAATATTTGAACCTTGAAAAGGAAGTCAAAGTTTGCTTTTTCCCCACACTTAACAAAAGCAGGGAGAACAGAGTTCCATCAGTGTGATGAATGCCAGGGAGGTGTCATCAACAAGTAAGAGTATCTGTAACTAAGAATATCCAAGGGACAGAGAATTCTAGGAGCATTTCCTTCAATTTCCTTATAAGAAAATCCCAAATGCTTTACAGAATTTTTGTGTGTGTGTAATAATGTAAAACTCTCTCACATATTTTTTATCCCTTTTACCTTCTGGATGGATTTGGGAAATTCTTTCAAGTCAAATTCTTGTAGAATGTGTATCTCACAAGGAGATGTGCCTTGTTTGATTGTAATAAGTAATAAAATTGATGTTAAGTGAAATTCATAATGGGTTGAAACCTTGAATCCAAGGACCATACATTGGACAAGAGCTCATCTCTGCCCAGTTTTAATGCCTACACAAATAAGATATTTCCCCCAAATCACAGAAGCTTTCTTTTATTTCATTTTTTTTTGTTTTTGTTTTAAATAGCTTTCAAGAGCAAATACTAAGATGTACACATGGCCGCGTCACAGACCAGAACACTGAACAAATGTTTTGAGACTGAGAGGGATTCTATCAGAATATTTTTACCAGCAAAGTGAGTTAATAGTTTGAAGAAGAGAAATTCAGCACTAGCAAATAAATGGCAAGAGATTCCATGGCTGTCTCTTTGCCAAAGTAGCAGGCTTGTTTTTAAAGCTTATGTAATCATTTATATTTTAAGCAGGTTTTTGAGAAATTGAAAGACAGCTTGGGAAGCTGACACTTCTTTCTCCAAAACAGGGAAAACTTTTAAAATTACTTTGAACATGAAGTCAGGAAAACATGTTCCCTAGTAGAAACCATAACAAATTCATTGACTCTCAGATGTTGTTGGAGGACTTACTACATATTGCCCAAGTCGATGAAGATTCTGTAGAGACTAAAACTATCTCTGACTTCAAGCAACGTACATCCGGTAAAGGGCAGGAAACAATAAACAAATGAACCTGTGTAGTGTCAGTACTCTGAAGTCCTGTTAGGTAAAATAAGCGAGTTAAACAGATAAAACAGATATGGATAGAGAATGGATGAGGCTGCCCTTCCTCTTAGAGTGGTCAGGGAGGGTCTCTCTCTTAAGGTAGGATTTGAAGAAAAACGTGAATGAAGTGATGCAGTGATATTTATTAACCCATCAGTACATAGATATAGGTAATTCTCTGGGCAGAAACAATAGCCACTGCAAAGGCCATGAGCTGAGGCACATTCCAGGAGCAGCCAGGAAGACAATAGCAGGGCAGAGAGAGCAATCAGTTAATAGTCAGAGAAATGGACACAGCCGGATCATGGAGGCACTTGTAAGCCATAATCAAACTTGGGAATTTATTCTGAATAAGATGAAACAACACAGGAAAATTTGAGCTGAAGAATGAGAATCTGAGCATGTGAAAAAATCAGTTCTGGTTGCTTTGTGAAAAATAAACAATAGCAGAGTAAGCAGTAATGATAATTGCAGACTACTGTGATCTCCAGGCAAAAAAATAATAGTGGCTCGGACTAGGGGCTAAGAATGATATTGGTGGGGAAAGGTTGGATTCTGGAAGTATTTTGAAACAAAACCAATTGAATTTGTTAATGGCTCAGATCTGGGCTGTGAAAGAAAGAGAGAGAATAAGGAAGAGGAAAACACTTTTGGTCTGAATAGTTACAAGAATGGGATTGCTATTTTTTGATACAGGGCAAATGAAAGTAAAGTAAGTTTAAGGGGAGAAAAGTTAAGAATTTAGTTTTAGAAGAGTTAATTTTGAGATGCCTCTATACACTTAAGAATTTGTGTCAAGAAGAGAATTAGATATGAATAGATGGATACATTTCAAGTAGAGATCAGAGTGGCTTTATGAACCTGAGGGTTATTAGCATAAAGGTGGTACTTAAAACCATGGGACAAGACAAAGCCACTAAGAGTTTCTTGGTATGTAGATTTAAAAAATGATACCAAGACTGAGTCCTAAGACATTCCATTGTTCAGAGTTTGGAAAGCTAAGTTGGGAACTAGAGACAAAGCTGAGAGTAAGCGAGCAATAAGGTAGAAAGAGAACTGAGACTCAAGTGAAGGATGTAGTTCAAGAAGACAGGAGTGATGAGCTGTGACAAATGCTTCTGATACTAACTATTCATTGGCTGAATACATGATAATATGTAAATTCTCTAGAATTTTCCAGTGTTAGTTTTATAGTCTATTTACTCTATAATCAGTAGCTCCCTCCTGGATAACAAGACCATATGGTCAGAAGGAGAAGTTATGCAAGGATCAAAGTTCACAGGAGGTGCCATCTTATGCAGTTGGGAAGTAATAGTCTCAGAGCGAAAGCAATGCGTCTGGTGATATTTCCTCCTATCCCTCACTATGTAAGAGTCATTACAGACGAAAAGAGCAACACTATGTAATATTAAAGTATCTAAAACGATGACAGAGTCCCTCCTGGGAAGACTTTGCTGATTTATCATTAGTCCAAGGCCTTAGAAGAACCTACCTGGAGAAGAGGCAAGTAATTCTACGCAGGAGCTACAGCATGGCTCAGATTTGAGGGAGGTTTTTATAAAATCACTGAATTAAATTTACGCCTTTTAATGTAGAGACTGTCGTTCTCTAAGATTTATGTCTCTTTTTTCTCCCCTAACCCAAACAATTAAGAAATTATCGTATTTTTGAGTAAACATAATCCATGTTTGACCTACTCTAACAATCATTCTTACTTTTCGTGTCCATAACGAGATAAATGCCATCTGCTAAAGTAACGTCAAGCTGAGATCCTTCAGTATAATATGCTTCAGCATTATACTCTGCTCATAAAAATATGGCCTTCCATAATGACAAAGAATCTGTTTTAACACAGTGTAGTTACATTTTCATATCATCGGTATAAAGCTTACAAAATCAAAAGCAAACTTTTGATGACAGACTTTATCTAATATTAAACTAAAACCAAATATTTGCGAACTTTATTTTATAAAATTAAAATCAAATTTGCAATGGAAAATCAAGAAAGAGAGCTGGGCTAAAAGGGATCCTTGCTCACTAGATAAACCGTAAGACAAGAAAAGCTGTTTCCATTGAGTCTTCTTTTCTTGAGAAGATGTCCAGACAATAACTAGGATATGGGTTGGACTGGGGACTGACAGCAAGCAAGAGACAGCCAGGGACAGCCTTTTTAAAACCTCGGGCAAAGAAAAATTACAGGCTACTGTTTTCCTAAGGCAAAGAAAAATTATAGGCTAGTGTGACTCTGGGTCCCACTAATGGATTCTCTACAGGGTCTTAGCGATGTGTGTATGGGAAGGCGGAGCCTGGGCTGGTTTCCCACAGTAATTTGATGCCACAAGCAATTCTCTTCTAATGGAGTTATAAGACTCTTTACTTCAAACAAACATTGATGTTAGTGGACGTTAATTTTCATGGTGTTTTTCCTCTGAGAAAGGAGGGATTTTGTTCAGGACAATAAGACACTGTTTCAATTTATGAGATGAAAGTTTTCGGAGAGAGAGAGAGGAAAAAAAGAGGAGTCTCCGCTTTTATGCTTTATCTGGGATTTGTCTCAACTCTTTTCTGCTTTGTCCTCTGGCCATATCCATATTCACAATTTACTGCAGAGTAATGGATGGCATTGCCAAATGGTTGTGCACTGTGGTCTTTACCACGCATTGTGGTCTTTACAATGTTTGCAATAACCACATGGATGGTCAATCTGATACAGTCCCTAAAAACTGCCTAGAAACAAGCAAAACAAAAAGTTCTGTGCTGATTGGGTTTTGTGGTGATCTGATGGATTGTTCTGTTTTACTTTTTATTTAACTTCTCAAGTTTACTGGAAAATGTCCATTCATATGTCACTTACTGGCTTGGCCACTGTTTTAGAATTGAGGAATCTCTAGGTACGACTGAAGACAAGTAATAGGGCCCTAATATGTGAGGTTTCAGATTCCTTGCTTTTCAGGTTTTGCAAAAGATTGGGATTTTCATGATAGCATTTGTCAAACCCAAACCCTGATCCTAGACTTAAAGTCTGGCCCCTAACTTGATATTTGTTCTTGACTCAAGAAAAACTCTTTTATGAGGAAATAGTACTTAGATTTACAAGTGTCATTGTTACTCAGTTTCTAAGCTTATACTCCTATGTGCCAAAAAGTCCTTGTTAATCTTCAGTAAAGATGTATCATGAATTTGTAAACTTTTTATTATGATACATAGAGTATATGTCATACAGATGATTCACTCTAACATTTTCTAGTCTGTCCCCTGAAATTCCGTATTCTCTCAAAAATGTACTGTGCAAGATACAAATCATTCTGTCCTTTGCTGCTGTAGTCAATTTTTGCTACCAATATGGTAAGATCTAAGCTCCTTCACATGACATCCAAAGCCTTTCGTGATCTGACCCATCTAGGCAAAACATCTTGCACTTTACTTACACTCCACATTGTCTCTTTCCTGTGCATCTTCATGAATTATTATCTTGTGCCCAGAATTCCTTTCCCTTTTTCCTCTTTCTCCTGTTATCTGTGTTGCCCAGAGAAACAGACTTTACTCTCCTAGGAAGCCTTCCCTCATCATCCAGGTTATGCTACGTGGTCTTCTTCTGGCGTGTTTGTCATTGTACCTGCCACACTGAATTATCATTATTTGTACTTTTGTCTCTATAGCCCCCAAAATACTGTGGTCTCCTTGAAAGCAGTAAATGTTAAACTTCAACTCCTTGTCAAGAGCAGTGCCTAGCTAATGAGTGAATAACTGCTAAATAAGTGTTCATCAGGTGAATGCATAGTAATGAAAAGTGGTTAATATCAGACACTATCAGTTTTAGTGTTTATTTTATCAATGTTTTATCCAGCCTCTCCTAAATACCTGGAAACAAATGCATTTACAAAGATGTTAATGTTTATTTTAGAGAGTCAGACAGAGAAACAGAGTATGAGCAAGGGAGGAGCAGAGAGAGGGAGACACAGAATCTGAAGCAGTTTCTAGGCTCTGAGCTGTCAGCACAGAGCCCTACGTGAGACTCAAAATCACAGAGAGCGAGATCATGACCTGAGCCGAAGCCTGATGCTTAACCGTCTGAGTCACCCAGGCGCCCCCAAACAAATGCATCTTGAAGGATGCACCGCACATTCCACTACAATTTGGCTCAGAAGGAATCTGATACACCACAACGGAAGGCATTAGCGAGCCCGGAGGGAAAGCGCACCCCCGCTGCAGCGGCACCGCAATCACACTGGGGGAAGAGCGCCCCCGCTCTGATTTATTGCCTGAAAGTTTCAGTGCGCGCACAATTAGTGCACTCTTAGAACGGCTCCAAATGATGAAGGATTTAATTACATCAAGGAGTTCTACCTCCAGTGCTAGAAACATAGACATAAATTTGTGTGTCTATTTAATTTACTTGAAAGAGTTTTGATTTTAGTCCCAAATTTGAATTTAAATGAATATAACTGGAAGCTATAAAGTCCATTATTCCTGGGAATCCAATGATTTGAGATAAAAATGTTTACATTTGTTTAATTCAAAGAAATAGCCCGGTTCTCATACTAAACAGAAAAGCTTACTTTTTCTTTCTCTTCAGGCAGCTGCCTAAGAAGGATTTTTAAATAACCCTAGAATCTATTTCTTTATATTTAATGAGAAAAATATCCTAGGTGTTGCAAAACTATGAACTGTGTTATTTAGTTTATTCATGGAAACTTAAATATGCTTATTATATATATTATAACTTAACATAACACTGTAATTCTGTTAATTAAGAGTGTAAAATATATTTGACATATTTTCTTTAATAGACCTAATTTTTTATGGAGATAAAAGTTACATAATTAACATTCATCATTTAAACCATTTTCAAGTATACAATTCAGTGAGTTTTTTGCATATTTGCCATTTTGTGCAAGCATCACCACCACCTAATTCCAACTATTTCATCACTTTCACGGAAACCCCATACGGAATAATCACTCTCCATTCCCCTCTCTTCCCAGACTCTAGCGATCCATAATCTAGTTTCTATTTCTTTAGTAACATTGTCTATTTGATGACACCTTGTTCTCATAGTTTGCTTTTGTTCTTTGGTCATGGTTTCCTTTAGCCCTTGAAACATATATAATATATGTGATCTAAAGTCATTGTCTAGTAAATCCAGGGTCTGGGTATCCTCAGAGAAAATGTCTATTACTTTCTTTTTACTCTCTTATATGTGGGTCACACTCTCTTATTTGTTTGCATGCTTTATGTATATTTGTTGAAAGCTGGAAATTTTTAATATTACAATGTGTCGACTCTGGGAAACAGATTTTACCTCCTATCCAGGGTTTACTTTTTTAAACTTTTATTTCCTTTATTTTTTATTTATTCCCTCAGGGTTTATTTCTGACCTTGCCTTTGTGGTTGCTCTATATTTATTTACTGACTTTTCTGAACTAGTTTTTTAAAGTCTACATTCTTTGTTGTGGGGGGGTGACTGAAGTCTCTATTTTGTTAGCTTCGTGGTTAGCTAGTGATTGGACAGATACTACCTCAAACTCCTGGAAACAAAATATATCTTGCAGTTTGGGCAGTTGGGCTCTGTGTATGTGTCACAACACACCTCCAACACACAACGAGGCCATTTACACCTCTGCTTTCAACTTCACTTCCCGAGGTCAACCAGAAATCACAACCGAGGTCAAACCCCCGAGGTCAACCAGAAATCACAACATAGGGCTTTCTTGGTTTTTTGTGTGTTTTGTTGTTGTTGCTTTTTTTTCTCCTGCACATATTCTCAGCCTTGGGCACATGCAGGAACTTCTGGATTTCTAGGAATATGTAAGAACTCTTCATATCCTTATTTCTCAAAGCATCTAATTCCTGAGACTTTCCTCCCCAGGTTTGGTTAGTCTATTGTTTGCCCCAACTGTTATCCATTGCAGTATATAGCAACAGCGAGTGCATCTGCCTACAAATGTTTTGACGAATACCCCCTCAGCATTGTAGAGTCTTGAGTTAGGGGAGATAAAGTAAAGGCTTTTGAGCTGGGTTTCCCGTGGAGCCACAGACAGGTCCAAACAAACAACCACAGCTCTTGGTAAACGTGGTTCATTCTGCTCCCTCTGTGTACCAGAAATGCAGGCGGTTCCTCTAAGATCCCCACTTCCCTGAGGGAGTGAGAGATGGGCACGGGAAATTTAAATGCCACAACTCTCTCTTTTCTTAGAAAGATTTACCTTGTTTTTCTTGATATAGTTTTATCTTGGTTATGAAAGGCTTTTGATTGTTTTCTAGAGTTAAAAAAAAAAAGTTGGTTCTGGCCATTTTTGCCAGATTTCTCATTGCTTTTTTGGAGGGATGGGCTTTTGGAATTCTTTGCTCCACTGTTTGGACTGACATCACTCGTCAATATGTTTTTTAATAGCTTTTGTTGCTTATTCATAATCTAATGATTAAGCATGGAGTCGAACTGTCTAAGGGATAGTCTCTCCACTTGGGAGAACTGTGGATAAACTCTTAAGAAAAAGCACCTCTTCTTAAAAGAATTTTTAGAGAAGTACCTCAAAATAATGAACCAGATTGCTTTTCAGACTTTTCTCCACTCCACAAAAGAATACAAGAAAGACATAGAATTCAAGAATAAAATTTGGTCGTAATAAAAATAGATGTATTCCCCAATTTTAATGGCTTGATTTACAAATATAATAAAAACACAAAATGACTCAGTACTGTCTCCCATTTTTCCTTCTCTATCCATTCAAAGAATGGCATAACAATTCATGAATGAGAAACAAAAGACTGTTGATTTACAGCAAGCTCTTTGGAATTGCCTTGCACACTCAGACTCAAAGTCTGTGGTCGGAGTGGAAACTATAGAAACAATGTATGTGATGCAATGCTGTGAGAGGAGGGGGAGCTGGGAGGCAGTCGGACTGTTCAAAGCAATTTAGGAAACTGTCATCTTTGCCAATTTTCTCCCTCAGTACTTCACTCCCATGTTTCCCCCCCACCAGTCATACTGATCTGATATCATTCACTATTACTCTAGTGACAGTAAAATTCTGAAGTCATTCTGGTTTGGCTGAGACTCTTAGCCATTTCCCACGAGCTACTGAGTGTCTAAGAGCATGTTCTGCTAATTAATGTGCGATAGAGTTACGGTCGTATTGTTCAGCACAATTTTTTCAGTGGGGAAAAAGAGTGAATATTTTTATCTAGATGGGTTAAATGGGCTTCTGTGGATTACCCTGAGAATTTCTTTATATATATATATATAAAGAATTCTTTATATATATATGTATATATATACATATTTATAAGCATTTAGAGATTTAACAGTGTGAGGAAGAAAACATTCACAAAGCAGACTTACAAATAAATTTTTGGAATCTAGCTTATCTGTACATCATGGAGCCCTCGTGTATCAGACCCCTCTTAGACACCACCACAGATTCTCTCTTATCGCAGCCACAGGAACAAGCAGTCCTGCCTTGGCTCAAGCTGGTTGAATCCAGGTATACCCTCCCGGCACTGCAGCCCACCAAGAAGTATGGCTGTGGGGTGAGGGGTCCCTCCAAACACTCACGTGTAATCTGGAAGTGCTTTGACTGATGGCAGACAGGAGCACGTGGATAGGGGCGTCCTCCTGTCCTGCTCGAACAGAAGTCCCAAAGTGTGCTTTATACTTCCTTCAAGAGGTCTCATGGGATTGAACACCCACAGCAAAGGCCGACTCAGGGAGGCGTCTTTGAAGTGGCTCACCCTCCTTCCCTTCTTCATACCCACCCCCATCTCTCATTTCTTCTTCTTGGATCTTAATTCTTAATAAAGAACTCCCATTTGGTTTTAGTCCTGATTCCTGGGGAACCCCGCCTAAGACACCCTGACCCTAAAATGATCCATGAGTTGTATAGTGACGAATTATATTGGTAAACATTAGAGATTTCAAAGTAAGATAGAAACAAATAAACAGACACAGAGGTACTACGCCCATTTGTTTAGCTCAGTGTATATGAACAAATATATTGGAGGAATACCCACAATTATCCTCTTTATTACCCCTGGCCAGAGAACTGTAATTCAAGAATGTGTCGTTGCAACTCGAATACGTAATTCCTGGTCCAGTGCTTTTGACTGGGCAGTGGAAAGAAAATGTTCTCAACGTAAAGTGTAGCATTGGCCAGAGTGTTCAACAGGCTGAGCTATTAGGTTGAAGATGAGAAAAAAATGAGGACACTATTAATTGTAGGGTGCTCCCTTTACAGTCTTTCTTGATGGGAAGATAAAGAGATTTTGGTTTTAAAATCCCGGAACAAGCTATCATGAGACAATTGTGAACAAAATTCCATCATCAGTACACCCAGAACTAAAAGCTTTGCTTTAATGTGTCAAGTAAGAATATGATATAGGCTCATTCTGATAGGCACTATCACATTTTATTCACACAGTGCCACATGTTCACACTGACTTATCTAAAATCCATGCACTTTAGCACTTTGGCCGGCTCTCCCTGAAGATCACACATGCTTCATTCATAGACTGAGTGTTCCATATGCATCTTTTAGGAGTCCAATGCAAGCACTAGCTAAGCTGTCTCCCATGCAGTGAAAGCTCTGTCACTTCATATCATCGTTGGTCCTCCTTTGGCTGAGCTTAGACACTTTGTTTTCTGCTGCTGGAGGAGAATCTTGAGAAAGCTACTGAGTGACAGCTATGGTATCAGCAGTTACCACGTGGCATCCTTCATTTGTCCAAATCATGTTCTGGTCTTGAATTTTAATGTTTTAAATGTTGATTTCCTGTATCTTTCCCCCCTGATTTAACACCCTCGGAATGACAAACAGTAGATTTAACTTAATGGAAAAAGTGAAAATTATCAGAAAGCTGATTGTCCCTGGTAAAATAGCCAAGGATGGTCAAATATGAAGGCAAGTAAACAACTGTCTTTCTGGCCTACTGTCTCAGAAACTGGTAAAGCTTCTAAATGTTTCCCTCAGAACAAAGTGGGTGCCTGAACTTCTACTCTTACCTCTGTGGATAGCAATGGATTTAGACTCAGAGCATCGGTGTTGGAGTAAGAGTGATGACCCAGGAGCATTGTGTGGCTCTCAACAACCACCAAATCTCTTTTAGCTTTATTTTTACTGCCTGTAAAATACAGACAACAACACCTGCATGATGACTGCTTCACAGAGCTGTTGCAAGGAGCAAATGAGAAAAGAAAGGCAGAAGGGTATTGCAAACGATAAAATATGTGCAAAAGTGACGAGTTAGTCTTACTATCATTGGTGGTTTCTTTAAATTACGAATAGCATCTATTTGCATACTATCAGTCATTCATCTCATCCTGTGAATTGGAGCGACCTGCAGATGTATTTTAATAGACTATATCCCTGGATTTCTGAGGCAAGTTGGTGGAAATGAGTGTATGAAATAGGAGTGAAAAAGATCCAGAAAGGACAGTCTGAAATTCTGAAGATAAATTGGCCTACTCTTTAATAAGGCTAAGATTCCATGTGGATAAGAATAGTTTGGGCTGTCCCTCTCTGTCTGTGAAGATAGCTGGCAGGATGCTAAGTGGGCTGACAGTCAGTGGTGCCACCTAAAGGTAGCACATCTGTGCCAGCACGGCAGGCCATCCTCAGCCATCCATGCCCCACCTTCAGGGCCCTGAGGAGAGAGTAGAGGCAGCCATGTTTATGTGTGCCTGGGTATTTTGTGGGAAAAGGAAATTTACTTTTTGTTGTAAAACAGGCATCGGTTACAACTGAGAAATACGTCTGCATATTAAAGATATTTTGTTCACTATCTTCATGAAAGATGGTGGAGTCAACAGTCCTCAATGAATGGAAAACAGAGACTTCCCTGTACTCTAATGGAATGTGTTTAGTCTCTCATCTATGAACCTGAGTAGTGCTCTGTAGGTCTCCTGACATTCGTCAGATTCTGATAGCATTATTTTCTTCAATGATTCCATCCCTTTCACACCATTTAAACTTCAGGATTTCTGAACACAGAAACTATATGCTACCCATTTAAAATAAATTTTGTTTAGAGAGAGAGAGAGAGTCTATGTGAGCAGGGGAGAGGGGCAGTGGAGAGAGAATCCCAAGCTCAGTGTAGAGCCAGATGCAGGGTTCAGTCTCCCTGGGATCACGATTGGAGCCAAAATCAAGAATCAGATGCTCAATGGACTGAGCCACCCACACACACATGTGCTACTCATGTTTGTATGATCTATATGCAATTGTAGCGAAATGCTTGTAACTGTAGGTGATTAATGAAGAAAGAAAAGAATGATGGAAAAACACAAGGGTATTAGTGTGCAGTCTGATGGGACCATACCTTTCCCACTAATAAATTGAGGCCATGTGCATTGGTGATTTGAGTAAAAATTTGAAAATGAGTTTTTAGACAAGCCAGCCTGTTCATTGCTTTTTCAAAAAAAGTGTTTCCCTTCTATAATTTTGGGATAAAAATACTGACTCAGACTTGAATCCAAACATGAATACGTCTAAATTTAAAGCCATGTGCAAATTAGGAAAATCCTAGAAGACTTCCTGGTTTTTAAATTAAAAATGAAAAGAATTTTAAAGGAACAAAAGATGAAATTTTTATGTCAGGATAAGAAGAATGGTCTGGAATTTCTGATACATAAAGGATTAACATTTCTTAACTCTGCTCTTACAAAAAGAAGATATTGGTTCCCTGATGCACATGTTTCTTTCCGAAACTTTCCCACAGAGGAAGAGATTTGTGACTTCGGTAAAGGGAAGAAGAAAAAGCCTAACAGCCAAAGTATGGTATTTCTACTTGGGGGAAGACAATCTGTAGTGAAACCATTAGTGTAGGGATGGAATTTCTATGAGAAAGCTATTTTGCAAAAATGGAGAGGCCTCATACTGTGTTCAGCACAATGGGCCCGCGAGCTGGAGAGCCTGCATATGGGAGTGAGGAACACAATGGCCTGCTGTGTAATTAAAGAGAGATTCTAGAAAGATGGAGAAACCCCATACTGCGTCCACAGAGAACACAAATACTTTTAGGGAGATGTGATGGAGTTATACAACTAGTCACCAGGTTTTCAAAATAAATTAAAGGGTATCTGTTAATCTTTAGAAGTGGATGACACTGATTTTTCTTTTCAGACTAAAAGTGCTGATCCATTATTGACTGTTGCTTGATCGGTTTTTGATATTACCATGTTTTCTTTTCTTTTCAAAAGTCATATAAGTTTGGGGAGAATAACGGTTTTTGAAGGTTGGGCTCTGGTTATGGTTTTGGAGAATAAAGTGTCTTTAAAATAATTCAGCCAAAAGTATGTCATTAAAAGATGAAAATGTCTAGGCAAAGTATATGCCAAACAGAAGCTTTGAGGTAGTAATCTAAGCCATGGCCCCCTTGCAAAATCAGTGTACATTCGTTGTTTCCTTTTCTTCCTCTTCTCTTTGAAAGGTCAATGGAATTCATTTTATTAGCCTCCTGCAGGCTCCGAAGAAAAAAAAGGCACATACTTTATTGGGATTCCTGAGTTAACAAAAGCTACTGGAGATGGGTTTCTTTCCACCATGATACTTTCTTTTAGAGCTGTGATTCTTAGCCCTCACAATGCTTCGATGCTATCTAGCAAATTTTAAAAAACAAGGAGTCCATCCTCCATCACCTTTCCCCCAAGTTTCTGATTCAGTTGCTCCCAGTGGTTCCTAGGAATACGATTTTCAACCACCCGCCTCCACCCGCAGTGTTAGTTGATCCTGACAAAGAGCCAAATTTGAGAATCACTTTTTAATGTATGTAATGTATACTTAATTGATCAGTTAGGATTTGGCTATGCTTGACCTTGAGTTTTCTGTTACATTGCCAACATAGGAAATGCTGTGGGTTTTTTTTTTTTTTAAGAAAAATAGTTTCAACCTAACTTCTTATTTCTTGAGATATAGGTGTAAATATGTAGAAATCAGAATTCTTCCATGTTACTAGTGAACTAGGACTATAAAAATAGATTATGCTTTGAAGAGCAAAACCTATCTAAGGCAGCCTGGAGTAGGAAGAGTCGGAGACCAATGTGAAGACCAAAAGTACTGGAGGAATCTAAAAATGAAATGGAGACATCATATGTAAATCCCAGGGTCACCGTTCTACAGGCAGAATTGGGGTCACAGAGTAGATCTCAAGCCAAGTAGATGAAATCTGTGAAAGATCAGGATGCAAGCCAAGAGGTCCAGGGAAATTCCTGAAATGACCTTGAATTGTCTCTGATTCCTTTATTGGCTCCTGGGAAGAGAGGAGTCATGTGTTTTGGACTTCCTTAAAAGACAGAGAACTAGTCTCTGCTTGTGATTTTGCTGTTGGCTCTTATCCTTAGTACCTGTGCTTGGCACAGAGTAGCCATTCAATAAATATTTATTGGATGAGTTAATTGACATAATTAAGGATATGTATAGTAACTATAAATAGTAATTATTTTTCCCTCATTTCATATTTTATACTTGAACATCCAGTCACTGACTTTTCTTAATTTTCCTTAAAAGGCTGAACTTGACTTTTGGGACTGATAGCATTAGGTTAAATTTTGCTCGTGAATTTGAATCACCTAAAGTTTTTAAATGAATATTGATGCCTGAGACCACCCTCCAAATAATTCTATTAAATTGGTTTGAATGGAGACTGGAATTAAGGACTTTAAAAGTCAAACCAAATCAAACTAAAACAAACAAACAAACAAATGTAACAACAACAAAAACTAGGCTCTGCAGGTAAATCTAATGTACAACAAGGGAATTAGACTTTCATGTATATGTACTTAAAACTAATCAACTTTTTTTGGTTGCTTGGCTTTATCCCAATCTAATCTAAACTAGATCATTCCAAGGATTTGTCTAATTCTAACTTCTATGTTGTTTTTGGGTAAGAAAAACAAGTGAACGGTTTCAAGGGTATAATATCTACAGTTTAAATGCCATTAAGAGATTCTAGGAGTATCAGTATATACTTAACCTGTGTATTCTCTCTGTGTTAAGAACTTTTTATCTCTCCAGATCTCACCTCCTGAAACCTAAAGATGAATTGCTAATATTCACACGTGTTAGGGTCAATTGCTTCGGAACCTTCTGTTTTTACTCCTGTCCTACTTGTGATGTGAGCCTTCTTCACCCATCGTGAACTTGTGGTTCAGTAATAATAGACTAGATTTTTTGCTCTGATCCTTGTGTCGCTAGCATTTAGACTTTGTCATGTTAATATTCAGATGTTGACATTTCCTAGTGGATCTTGTATGTGACTGGCTGTTAACTAGTGATCTTGTCTGGAGTAGGAATACTCTATTCCAACTTCAGCCACACCACCGACCAGGTATGACTGTAGACTCATGGCTGGCAACCTTCCTGCCCACCTATCCTCACACACCAGGAGATGAGAATACACGGGAGATGCACCAGGCCAGTGTAAAGAAGGAAACAGCATAGAATGATGGATAATTATTACCTACTGAGCTCAATGTAAAGTCTTAAAATTCAAACTACAGGTGAGTCTACTGATGCGCATTAATAAAGTAAAACCAGATAGAAATTCACATGCAGCTTTTAGAAGCATTTTCTGTGTAGATACCTATCCTAAACCTCCAAAGTCAGTAGGAAATGACTGTCCACTGTAAATATCTACTTCTACTGAGTTAGGACAAAAAGCAGCTTTCCTCTCCATTTCTCTCCTCTTTCCTCCTCTCTCATAGTTTACATAGGATGAGTTGTCCCTGGGCAAATTGATTTTTTTTAAACCCAAAGTGTGCACTGCTCTGCCCATTTAATTATAATACATCACACTGACTTGTGGAAATGCATCCATGGTGCATTTAGGGTATTTAAAAGATTGCTAATGATTCTCCTCAGATCTGGTACTTTCCTCACCATGTATGGTATGCAGCTCTATTCATCTACAGAAAACAGGCTTTGTATTAACTTCTGTAGGAGCCTGTAATTTCTGTACAAGCCTTTTACCGTTTGTTTATTTCCTCCAAAAGGCAACATGGAATAATTCCTGCCCAGGTATTCAGAGAATCACAGAGAAAATGGGATGAATGGAAACTTGCATCTCAGGCTAGGGTTCAAATGTGGGCATATTTAAGTGAGCCCCAGCGGGCACTGCTGGTAAAAAGAAGAAAGGTTCGATGTGTGTAGGCATCAAAAGGAATGGAGAGCGGGTTGAGAATCAAGAGACACTAGACCAGTAAGTAGCTATATTTGTCAAGATTCATGTGTGAGATGAAAAATGTTCTGCCTAACAGCAGTGCTGCTATTCTCCGCATGAGAGTGTCACCATCTCCCTGTGACCCTGCCTCAGGCAGGGGCAGAAGGATGGCTCATAAAAGGACAATGCATGGAAACCAGAGGGATTGAAAGGAATTAATTCTCAGAAAAGTTGATTTCCATGCCTTCTCCATACCTTTATAGATAGACATGTGATATTTTACTAAAGGAATTCATATTCTATACCTTTTATTGATTAGTATCATAGGGAAAGAAATGAATTCCATAAAATGAGTGAATTCCCAGTGTGTGTTTTTAACGCAATAACATTCAGGTGGACTGTGAGTAGTCTCTTTCAACTAATTCCTCTCTCTTCTTTGAGTAAGAATTGGCAACTCATTGCCACTGACTTGGAAAAGATTTAAGTTAAGTGGTGCTTCGACCCATGTTTCTAGCGTGTGGGACGCCAACCAGGTTGGTCGTAATCACAATAAGTTACAGCAGCATTGCGTGTATTTAACCAAGCGTATGTGAAAATAATTCTCCATAGTGTCCACGTTCAAATACCTACCTAATCCTTTGTAATTATAGTTCCGAGTACCAAAATTTTTATTTAACTCTCCCTTTATAAAAGGTTTGTTTTAACCTATTTTCACTGCAGAGCATGATTGCTATATACCAAAACATTAAAAAGACATAAAAACAGACTCTCACGACTTTGAATCTCTAGCCAATCCTTATTTTAATGTAGCAATTCACTGTGTATTCTATAATATGAAACATTAAACTTGGCATTTCCTTGGAGCTATAAAAATTTTAAACTCACCTATAAACAGTTATTTATGGAAAGTCAATGACATCTGAAATTCTTTCTCGGTGAGAGTTTGGGGGGCCCTCAAACCTCTGCCGTTCCTTGTCTAAGTCACTCTTCCTTATACATGCCCTCCCCAATCTGTTCTCAAATCTTCATGCTTAGGCTTTCTGCTTCCCCTTCAGGCCACGTGTGGGGGTTCTGACAATACTCCCCATGCATCGTGTGTGCAAAAGCAGCATCGTGTCTGACTTACATCATATCAGTACGCCTAGCACATGCCTGGAACACAGAAAGAATTCACTGAATACATGGGAATAAATAAATATACCATTCAAATCAAAGAAAGAATCTAAATTATATTTGGAGATTTTTCAAAACCAGGCCTAAATCAAGAAGCCTTTATTTACTTATTTATTTCAGGTAAGAACTTTTTGTTGCACTCCAGACAATGGTTTCCATTGCTAATTTCAAAATGAAATTAGACTGTGCTTCATGAAATATTACTGTGATTCACATGTATACATAGGCAAATTTGAGGGAAAGATATGATGTAGAATGGTTGAGCAAGTAAAAATAAATTGATGATTATGTTTTAGCTCTATGCCAGCTATATTGAGTATATTTGGTCTCATGACATTATATAACACAAATAAAGAAGAATAGAATGATTCTAGGCAGTAAATAAAAATGTGTATTATTTCCTTTAGGTACTCCTGGGCCATCCATTTTTTTTCCTGAAGGAAAAATTCTGATGTCTCATTGAGGCCAAACTCACCAGGTCTTATCCATGTAGGATTCAAAACATTTCCAAAACTCTGCTCATCCATTGTGAAACCTCCCTTTAACTCAATTCCTGGCATCCCCTTTTCCCTATTGTAACACCTGATGGGCCACAGAGGTGTTCCGGATAAATATTGTAACTGAAGAGATCCACAGATATTTGAGTGTGGTCTGCTCTCCAGGCTCTTGGTCTAATGATGTCAACATTGACATCTGACCACATGCATTTCAGAAAAAAACAAAACAAAACAAATTTAGTACTCCTAAGCCTTACATTTACTGATTAAGGAAAACCACAAAAAAACCCTTTAAATTGAATTTCTAATTGAACAGTATCTTGTTTTCTCCATCTCAGCTAGTGAACACAGTACCCAGCACACATAAAAGCGTCTTAGAATTTGCTAGGCAGTCTCCATTATGTTACATACGTTATCTTGCTTGACGTCAGCAGGATAGAGTTCTCTTTTATGGACTGGCAAGTGAGAGAATCAGAATTTGATCCAGGTCTTCAGACTCCATGTGTGGAGGCAGAAAAAGTATCTGTTGAATGAAGAGTTTCCCAGCTCCAAGTTTCACAGCTTAATTCTAGGTCTTTCTTAATCCTTCTTTGGATAAGGATATCTAGTAGTCTCACGTGGCTTCCATTTGGGTTTAGGAACATGTTGCAAGGCACCAACTGTCTTGCTGTTTTGAGGACTGCCGGTCATGATAGAATAGATTCTTCTTTCCCTTCTGGTAAAGGAATAGTTTGGAAATTCTTTAATGTCCCCTAGGCATAGTAAAGTTTGGATATAAATGGAGAGTAGCCTATGCTTTCAAAGTTCAGGGATTAAACACGGAGAGAAAGAAGAGTGTTCCATGGTATCACTGGGAACACTTAGCTCTCACACTGCTTCCCTGTTTCCCCACTGGGCTATTGATTACCTATGCACCTGCCTCACTCTGGCATGAGTGTTTTACTACTACTACTATTAATAATAATAATAATAAATATATGCATCTAATATGAATCAGGCCTCTGCACAATGGAGTTTAACCTATATTATTTCATAATCCTTAGTCAGTGAAGGTGATATTTTTAAATCCCCATTACTGCTAAAGAACCTGAGTGTCCTTATTAAGTAACTAGTCCAGGCTGCTAAATACCACCGTTGGGATTCAAACCCAGCACTGCTTGGTCACAAAGCTTCTATTCTTTCCCTTTGGCCTTTGCATTTGACCTGTTTTGAAGTTAGTTCTGCCATTATTCTAATTGCTCCCAAACTCTCCCCATTTAAAAACCAAAAGTTGCTTCTATCGGTCATGCTTTGTTTGGAGCGACTATGGACTCTTTAACTTTATTTTACAAGTTAGACCAAAGAACGTTTGTTGTACTAAATGATCTTTGAAAGACACATTCAAGTAAGGAGAATTAGGATGAATTAGGATCAGAGAAAACATTTAAAATTGTTGGCATTTCACAGCCATTGCACAGCAAAGAGGAGAAGGAGAAAAATACCGGAAAAAATGCTATGATTAAATTTCTCTGGTTGGTGAACATTTTAAATGTTTATGCTGAAACATAAACAAAATGAGTAGCATTATTACCTGTACAGCAACCATGGTGAGTGGAAGACGGTGCTCCGTTTTGCTGTAATCCTGAGGCCACACATCCAGAACATGTGACCAACTGCGCTACGCAAGTAACTAGTTGTCTGCAAGAGCTGCTCGCTGAAAAGTCGCATCAATCAAAACAAGCTCCCAGAGCTCAAAGTGCTGGAGATATCATTAAACAGTAAGGCAAATAAAAAAGCAATATCTCACCTCATTAGTACTAAATATGTTGTTTATTCTTTCCCCAAGTAAAATGTTTAGAAGCCTGCATAATGAGGGTCTCGTTGACAGAGGTGTGGAATTATGAAGCTGCTAAATCCAGCACGAAGACAGAGTGATAAAATAGATTGGATTTCGCAATAGCTGTGCTCAGAGCAAACTTGGTGGCCGGATTCCACATTAGCACATTGTTTTGACATTCATGCACTCAGAGCTTCTATTTCACTGTGATGCGGGGGGGGGGGGGGGGTGACATGTGGGTGGAGAGCAGAGTTTGTGAGCTGAAGTCAAAAGCTATAGACTACAGGCAGAGAAGGAAACTGGGTCGATTCTTGAAGTGATACCTCATTTGCTAATAAGGGCATTTGCATAAAAAGCACCACGCAAATGGTCCAGAGATATAATTAAAGCTGATGGTCAGAGACGGGACCAAACAGGAATGTTTACTTGTCTGGAAGAGTCTCCATACAAATGTGTCATAATGATAAAAGTCTGTCTTTTGAACGCCATCCTCCCTACACCAGCGTCGAGAAGGCAGTTAAATGTGAAATGTGCTATTGGCTATTAGTGTGTGAGATGCCAATACACCGGAGTTAGGAAATTTAATTTGCACGAGTTCATGGTCTCCCGTGTCTGCCTTTGAATTTCCACACTGCCATTTCTTTCACAGAATTATCTACCCTAGCCCATAATGCCGACCCCACCTTGGAGATGCCAATTCAACCATTGGAGTATAAAAAAAAGAGCCTAAAAGACCACTGGACTGTAAGCTCCTTGAAGCCAACAGTCTTGCATGATTCTTCTGTGCTTCACGACTGGGCAGGAGGCATGGCGCCTGACCAGGATGCTGTGACTAAGTGCTGTCTGAATGGAAAGGGCAGGGGTCCTGGTCTTTTTCCGGCTCCGCTCCCCTTTCAGCAAAAATCAAGATGCTGATTGAGACTAAGGGGCATTGTCTGAGAAGATGAGGGGCGTGTGGAAGCAAGGTTGGGAAGCCTTCATTCTGCTCAGATGGGAGTTTCACTTGTGAGCCTGACCTCAAAATTTAGTACCATTCACAGAGCTGTGCATATCACAGGAACAAACCAAAGAAGGAGCCGCAGCAGCAATGGCATCGCCAGTGATCTGTGTTTCAAAAGATAGTTTTCAAGTTACCGTATTTTACTGTTGGCCACACCTTTTCACTCTGGCTCTTTAGGGATCCGTAAAGAGATTGTTGAGGCAGATTTTTTTCTTAATTTTTATGAACCAATGGATTTTGAAAGTTTTTTCCCAATGGAAAATTCCCTTAGTCTGAGTGTTGAACTTCTAGTTTATAAGAAGGAATGATTTCCTATTTATTTGAGTGCCTTTGATGTGCACTAGAGGGCAGTGAGCCCTCGGAGGTGTGCAGGGGTCCTAACACACTTTGGGACAAGTGCATCAGTAAAGCTGCCATTAGAGTAAGAATTAGATTTAGACAAAAAGGAGCAGAGCAAACTAGAAAATAGCTAAACTTGCTTTTCTTTGGATGGTTAAGAAGGCAATGTGTTACAGTGGGAGGAAAGAGTCTGGAACGAGACACAGTTGTGTCCGAATTTTGCCCTGCTGCTTAGTCGTTGTGTAGAGGGTCCATTAATCCCACCGAGCCTCTCAGTCTCTGCATCTTTAAAATGGCAATCCTTATGCTAGTCATCAGGCTGTGACAAGAATTCAGTAACATCAAGATTAGCATATTAGCAGCTATTATAATTTAGTTCATCTTTACTACAACTTTTCCCTTGAATATTCAAACTGCTTTGGTGTGCATATTTGAGCACCTCATTTATTTACTTGTTTTCAATTTAGAAGGTGGTTCAGCTGCCAAGGCCTCTGAACATGTGTCCCTAACAAATAACACCATTCTAAAAATAGAGAAAAATGGTATGCTGCTTCTTGCATTTTAATATGCTGGTGTTCCATGCTTCTTGCCTAATGAAGCAAATTGTGTGTGTGTGTGTGTGTGTGTGTGTGTGTGTGTTATTATTTTAAAAACACATCCTCTATCATTGACAGTTCTATGTCTCTTTTCCTTTCCTAGCTAGTATGCATTTCTTTACAGTTCTTTCTCATTCTGTACAAAGAAAGATCACTTTAGGCATGTGTGTTCCCTTTCTGAATCTCAGTTTATTATCTGAGAAATACAGGGAAAGCATGAGGTGATGCCTCCCAGTTCTAGAAAAGATACATGCATTTCCATAAGGTCCATGATGTTCAACTTCCTGTGAATCACGCAGACATTTGAACAATTCCTAAAACTGCTGGTAAGTTCATTGCTTTATCTCCACAGTGAAGAAGAAGACATTGGTTGACATAACAAGGAGAAGAATCTAGTAGAATGCCCTTTTAAAGAATCTAGAAAAACCTTTTCCTTATAAAGAAAAACGTGGAAATAAAGATTGCCAAAATTTCACAATTCGAACTCAAAAATCAACTACAAATATCTTCCATTGTGCAAATGGTGAATCCTCACTGTCCTAACGGAACCCTTGTGCTGAGTGACAGCAAGTATAGCTTTGAACCAGCCGGGGTCTCAGCGTGTGATCTCAGCTCCCTGTATCGATCGCCAGGACTTCTTTTCTTTCTGAAAATTCATTCCATGATCCACAATGATCCCATTCACCTTTGGAGGGCTTTCTTCTATAACTCCAGAGATTTTGCCTGGTATTCGGGTTAGGGGGGCAGATTTAGTTGGCCTCCCAGAAAGTGTGGTTTGGTTGCCAAACATCAATAGAAGAAAGGCTTCCCCAAAACCCAGTGTTTGAGAATGTGGAGAGTGGGCAGACAGTTGCCATTCCCAAAATTAAGGAAATTAAGGAATATCCAAAAATTAAGGAATATCCGATCATTTTCTGATATATGCTTTATAAAATAAATGTGCACTTGGCAAGAACATGGATAAATGCAGTTACCTGAAGCATCCAGATGACTCCAACCATTAGCACTGAAAACAATCTGATTGCAAGGATGAATCATCTGAAGAAATGATGCATTTTTCAGATGCGAGGATTGGCCAAAAAAGTGCAAATGAAGGAAGGCCCCCAAGGCAAATGTTGGCAAAGCTCATCTAAGGTGCTCTCTAAGGAAAAATAAATATTAATTCTTAGACTTTATGTACTTTCTATACAATCTTATCAGAAGTCCATCTAATGTCATGCTGTGGTATAAATTCAGGAGATAAGAAGATATTACCTTAATTAAAGTTTGCTTCTTCTACTCAGACTACCCTAACTAGAGGCTAACTTCTCTAACTTTTGTTCAGCCAGAAGCATCCAGGGTCTCAGAACAATAACAGTGAGAATGCAAGGACTAAGTTTCAAGCAATAATCAACTTGCTAAGCAAGTCTGAATTGCAAAGCATATGTTTGAAACACAAGGACAAGACTTTGGTTTCATTGGACAGGCCTGACCCTGCACTAAATAATATTCATAAAAAAATAAATATCACCCAGAAACAGTTCTTCTTGTGAATTTAGATGAGATGAAGATCCCATGGGCCAGGATCAGCAAAAGGAAACAAGATAGATGCTCCTGAGTGTGCTATGAAAGGCTCTGTCTTCTGTCCTCAGACCTAGTTCTGGAGGACCAGAGAACTCTTTATTTGTTAAGGTAGTGCTTCCTGCTATAACCGAGTGTTGAAGGCTTACTGCAGGAGTCTTTTATTTTTTAAGCAACAGTTCAAGCAGGTTGGTGTGATTGGTAGGCAGCTATTGTCCATGTGATGACTCGCGTACTCTGGCTCCTTCCATCTTGTACTTCCTCAATTCCTTAGAACCTTAGCATCCAGGAGGCAAAAAAAAAAAAAAAAAAAAAAAAAAAAGAGAGAGAGAGAGAGAGAGAGAGAGAGAGAGAGAGAAGGTGGGAAAGCCACCCCTGCTTTTTATAAACCCTGCTATATAAATGACATATATCACATCTACTCTAATTATTTAATTGGCAAGAACTATTTGAATTACATACCTGCAACTTGATGCCAGAACTTGGAAATCTAGCCCCTTGGCTACACAGCCTACACCCAGCAAGAATTCCGTATTATGGAATGAGAAGCATGCCATTTGGGTGGGAAGCTGGCCATCTCTGTCACTAATGACCATGTAGGTTTGGACTGTAAGACAAAATCAACATGTACCCCACTTTCCATCTGTGGTTCTGAAAAGTAGGAAGATTTGAGCGGATACTGCACGTTAGAATGACAAAGGAGCAGTCAAGAAGAAATGTAGCTTGAGTGGCCGGAGAAGCTCAGAGACAACCCTTACCCAGCAGTCCCTCTTCGGCACCCTCCTCAGAAGTCTGCTCTGCCTCCAGAGTGGTATGGGGAGCACAGGAAGTTTTCTTGTGTACCCCCAGAGCCTCTAACAGAGGAGCACAGAAGTATCAGAAAGAAAGCTGGCAGATGTGAAGAGGCCCCCAGAGTAGGGTGAAGGGGAGCAGGGAATGCTACCAGAAGGCATACACGGGGCGGGGGGTGAGGGTGGGGCGTGGGAGTGTGGCAGGCTGAGCAAAGGCCAGCGAAGTAGGGAAGGATGAGCCCAGACCAGAGAGCCCCTGCCCTCAGTACAGTGACACTAAGCAAACTTCCCAAGACTTATTAGTCAGCAAAGGAGGAAGAACAAATCTGGATTGACTGAGTCCACCTTGAATCAAGTATGTTTTATTGTTATAAATTAAGTGATTCTTCTACTAACAGAATGGGACTCAAGCTAAAACTGAAATGCAATTAAATAAAATTATTTATTTTGAGAAGCATACTCAAGATTATGGTTTGAGATTTAGTTGGTACTGTGTGTGCAATCAATTGTCTTAGCCTGGTTGCAGACTCCCCAAACAATCCCAAATTCTTAATTTCTTACCATGCTCCCCTGTCTTCTGTGAGTAAACACAGTAGTCACACGTACGTAAGTATCGTATTTATATTTTGCATGTAACAAAGCACTGTATTTATCATGCCATATATCATGCAACATAAGTTATCATATTTATATTTTTATAGTGTGATGGTTATTTTTATGTGTCAACCCAACTGATAAAGTTATCAGTGTAATTTTAAGGGATGCACAGTTAGCTGGTAAGACGTTATGTCTGGGTGTGTCTGTGATGGTGTCTCTGGAACAGATTAACATTCGAATCTGTAGACTGATCACCCTCACTGATGCGTGCATCACTTAATCCTGGAGGGTCTGAACAGAACAAAAAAAGTGAGCGGAGGGCAAATCCACTCTTTCTGCTTTAGCTGGGACATCCATCTTCTCCTGCCTTGGACATCAGCGCTTCTGGTTCTCAGGCTTTGAACTCAGACCTGGACTTAACCCATTACCCAGTCCCCCAGTCTCAGGCCTTTGGACTCAGATTGAATAACACCACCGCTTCTCTTGCTCTTCAGTCTGCAGATGGGTGATCATGGGACTCTTCTACCTACATAACTGCATGAGCCAATTGTAGTAAATCTCTCTCTCTCTCTCTCTCCATATATACATATACATACACACATAAATCTACCATTTGGTTCTGTTTCTCTGAAGAACTGTGATACATCTAGGTTTATTCATATTTTTCTCTGTAAGTTAGTTAAATAATTGAACACATTTTTCCTTTTTTTGTTTATGTTTTTATTTACACACAAACATATTCACTCAACAAGCTGTTTTTAACACTAAAGCTCTAAACCCTGCCCTACCATAGGAGTACCAGGAGTACTTTGAAGTTTACCCATAGTTCCCTTCCCCGACCCCCCCCAACCTCCATCCTTACGATAAGATCAAAGAGGGAAACTGCTTTTGGTGAGTGTTTGTTTGGGGAGGGTCCCCATTTTAGGTTTATTAAATATACTTTCAGGGGTGCCTGGGTGGCTTAATTAGTTGAGCGTCCGACTTTGGCTCAGGGCATGACCTCGCAGTTCGTGGGTTTGGGCCCCACGTCAGGCTCTGTGCTGACAGCTAGCTCAGCGCCTGGAGCCTGCTTCCGATTCTGTGTCTCCTCCTCTCTCTGCCCCTCCCCCATTCTTGCTATGTCTCTCAATAATAAATAAATGTAAAAACATTTTTTAAATATACTTTTAATAGAATAGCTATTTTGTTCCCAGCAATGTTCTAGATTCCAGCGATAAACAAGAGAGACAACAGCCCCTGCCATCACGTTTACCTTCTAGCAAATAAGCAGAATTTATGTCCTAGTAAATAAAAATAAATAAATAAACAAAAGGAATAAATAAAATATAAAATTGCATCAGATGGTGCTATGGACAAAAAGCGGAGAAGGGAAAGCAGGGAGAATGGGGTGGGGTCGAGAAGAATTTTAACCAGGGACATGAGTGAAACTGGCATCTGTGAAATGGTCCATAAGAGGTGAGAGAACAAGTTGTGAAGATAAGGAAGGAAAAGGGCCCTGGGAGAAGGAACATGTCTGGTGTGTCTGAGGAAGATCATGGGGGTCAGAGTGGCCCAAGCACGGGGTAGAAGGACATTCACTCAGAAAGGTAATACAGAGGAATGCAGATAGACAGAACCTTGTGGGCTATTGAACACCTAAAACGACGTTCCTATTGTTTTCATGAGGCTTATGAATTTAGTTAATGTGAGTCTGCCTCAGAAGACAGTTCTTCTCAAGGTGTCGTCAAAATTGGGTTTCTGAGTCTGCATGGCTGTGGCATGCAGGGCTTGATTACAGTGATTTCACACAGTGCTCCTAGCCTGTGAGACACCGGGGAGGTTTCGTGTTGCCAGGGAATAGTTTGCTCAGGTCATGATCTCACAGTTCATGAGTTCGAGCCCCTGCATGGGGCTCTGTGCTGACAGTGGGGAGCCTGGAGCCTGAGTTCTCTGTCTCCCTCTCTCTCTGCTCCTCCCCTGCTTATGTGACTGCTTGCATGCTATTATAAGTAAGTAAACTTGAAAAGACAGAAAATACACAAGCTAGGTGAGGGAGGGGGGATCAGTTACTTTTTGATACTCCCCTGATACTTTTTTTTTTTTTACTTCTTTTTCCTTTCCTGTTTCCCTTGTCTCTAACCTTGAACTGAGTTAACCTGCATAAAAATACTGGGGAGACAATGGGAAAAGAAGTTCCTGGAGGTGATTTGTGACCCTCTCTGATAGTCTGGCTCGGCCTGAGCACGCCTCAAAGGTCCCAGAAATATAGGCAGATCCACAGGCTCAGGAAAGCCAAAGGAGCTGTGTTCCCGTCCTTCCCAGATGCCTCCCTGCCTCTGGCTGTCTCTGCCCTACCCTCCACCAGGCAGAGCTATTCAATGTCAGCTGGTCATCCAGGGCCACATTTCAAGGCAGATACTGAAGCATGGACTAACAGGCAGATTTTCTTATAGCCTTCATATTTTAAAAACTGAGCATATTCTATTACTTGATTATATTGCTTTTCTTACAACTTTGCCAATTCTATGGAATAAGTGCTTCTAGTTATAGGTATGGTCACAGTTATTTAGTACATTCCCATCCATAATTTCAGCACCTGTGGAATAGTCAGGGTTATGTAGAATCATTCTTTTTTTTTTAGAAAAAAAAAGCTCAATTTTTACTTTTTTAATGTTTATGTGTTTTGAGACAGAAAGAGAGCAACAGAGAGAATCTCAAGCAGACTCCATGCTGTCAGCACAGAGCCTGATGTGGGGCTCGAACTCGCAAACTATGAGATCATGACCTGAGCATGAAATCGAGTCGGACACCTAACTGACTGAGCCCCCTCTCCAAGGCGCCTTTTAGCATAATCCTTTGTACAATAACTCATAGACCTCTTTGTCCCTTATTTTATCTACTTGTTAGTCATATTGAATAAAGGCTCTTAGTTAAGCATATTGCCTTTTAGCCTGGATATCTCCTAACAAATGGGAGTAACGTGTTAATTCAGAAAGACTTTTGTTTTCATTTTAGTAACCTATTCACAAATGCTCTTTTCCAAACACCAATAACATATAAGCAGCATATTAAACTCTTTTCTTAATGTTCATACTAGCGCATAGAGGCAAGAGTTGAAGCTGGTATTGTCAGTGTGATGGCCAGCATATACAATATTTTGGGGAGCTTTGAACGTTCATATAGCTTAGGGTACAAACTTGCAGACAGACAGACAACCTGAGGGCTAAATCTTGGTTTTCCTCCTCAGGAGACTCACAATTTCTGTATACAATATCGTATTTTTAAAGTGAGTGCCAATGAGTCTTGGTAAAAAGATCCAAAAGCAGATTTGTTTTCTAAAATGCACTCTCTTTTTATAATCTTCTAATGTAGAATACAATCTGGTTATTTTATGAGTATTAATGTAGTTCACTTATATTTTTGATAAGACTGTGTGTGTTGGGATGAGTTCTTAAACCTCTACTTACATTCTAGGTTAAATTTTACCACATAAAGAACTGCCTCCTTGCGTGAACAAACGTGCCAAATCGACTTGGATCTGTTTGATGGTTCTCACACCTTTCGTGTTCTTAAGACAACATTTTTATGTTGCCAGATGTAACCCAGATGGTACATATTAATTTATATATGGATATTGGAAAAATATATGGTTTCCATCTGAGATCTCCTAAGTATGATTTTTAAATTGATGTGAACATTGGTTTTTCTTTTTTTGAACTTGCACCATAGCACAGTCAAAACATGGCTCCCAGGTGAATGAACACTTATCTGTTTCATTTGGCATCACTCTATATTTCTGAGCCGTGACTTCTGAATGAATGTGTGTCTTCGCAGACTTGGTTGCAACTGGCTGGAAAGCAATGCGATAGTGTCAAGTAACTATCATTACGTTGAAAGACAGTGCTGATAAGATAAATTTAGAACATCTTTCATCTCATTTTCAATATTAACAACTGTTCTATAGTCTTGCCAGCAGACACATGTGTGATAACGTTTAGACATTTTAATCCTTTAGTCTCTCCTGTTTTGATAAATATTAGACATAAGGTGGTACTGAAACACCGTCCTGAAATCTCTAGGATTTCAGACAAAATAGTCCATCATAAGCTCATTATAAAACTACTTATGAAATAAATTATAGAGAAATCTGAGATTTCTGTCTCCTGTTGTCCTTCCCTTCATCCCACGAGGAGTCTGAAGGTGCTTTGTTCAAGAGAAACAAAGTGCGTGAACATTTTGTAGTGGCCCTTGGGGTAGATCATTCGGAAGAGATCGGATAAACATGATCAGGGGAAAAAAACTTCTCTCTTCACATTTCTCTTCCTCTCCTACTTCTTCCTCTCTCTTTCCCATCTTCTTTTTTAACCTATTATTTCCTGAACAGTATCAACACTTATACTCTCTTTGTCTATCTAGCATGTGGGTGGATAAATAGATACCTTTTAGTGGCCAGAATATATAGAATTCACAACATATAGAATTAGTATGCTGAGATATCCACTTACTTACCCAAAATAACATAAGAATATCAAGTTAAAGCATACCTCTGGATATAGATTAGAGGTCAGATTAGCAGCCATCACCTGCCTGCCTACTCCCTCAGCCTTCTGCTGTGAAACCTAGAGAATTAACTTAGAACATTAAGAATTTGGCTTTCCTTACTATTTTTATATTTTTATTGTATTTTTAATTTTTTAATGTTTATTTTTGAGAAAGAGAGAGAGAGAGAGAGAGAGAGAGAGAGAGAGAGAATCCAAAGTAGGCCCCAGGCTCTAACCTGTCAGCACAGAGCCTGACGTGGGGTTCAAACCCAGGTACCTTGAGATCGTAACCCGAGCTGAAGTCTAATGCTTAACTGCCTGAACCACCCAGGTATCCCATTCCTTATTAGTTTTAGATATAAATTAGGATGTTTAAAACTTCCAGAAAATGTGATCACTGACTCAAAAAAAAAAAAAAAAAAAGAAAGGTAAGAAAATGGAAGAACTACAAAACAGGGCACATATATTCCTGAAAATAATTAAGTGTTCACCTACATATCCAGTATGCACAAAGCTGCTCAGACAAGGGTCATCCATTCTTGTAATGCTTAACATTCCTTTTTATAGTTGCATAAAAACCCAAGGACACAAATCTCCCAGCCCTTCTCATAATTCAAACTCCTGAGCCAGAAAAGCTCTGCTACCTGAGTTCTTACTTGAAGAACACAGGTTATATTAGGACAAACCAACACTGTGGTGTGTGCAGAAAAGAGGAGCATGTTCTGTACGTCCATCCAGTGTCACATGTTGTCACACAGCAGAGAAAGCCACACCTCTTAGGTTTCTTTGAATCCTTCCAGGTGAAAACAATCCCTCCAATTTCAGCCTGCTGAGGGTCTCAGCTCAGAGCTTGGGCACAGGTCCTGAAAGCACTATCTGGGGTAGACACGCAGCTCTCCTTGCGTCTCAATCCCTCTGTCCTCAACCATCCTGAGGTAGGCAGATAAGATTGGCCCCAGGAAGCCTGCTTCCTGTTATTCATACCCCAGTGTCATACCCTCCCTTACCCGAGGGCTAGACATAAATGGTCCACGTCTAGCCAATAAAACACCTTAAAGTGAATGGGATGTGGCTTCCATGATGAGGCTATAAAATGTTGTGACCTCCAATTTGCTAGCAGTTTGTATTGTTTCCTTGGCTTGCAACTTTGACGAAACAAGTTGCCATGTGAAAAGGCCTTCATGGCAGGAAATTAGGATGACCTGTGGCCAATAGTCAGTGAGGAACCAAGGCCCTCAGTCTATCAGTTTTTGAGGAACTGAATCCTGCCAACGACCACTGAACTGACAAACAAATCTTTTTTCTGTTGAGCCTTCAGATGAAACCTCAGCCCTGGCTGACACTTTAATTGCAGGCTTATGGGAGCTGCAGCAGAAGACCCAGAGAAGCTGTGCCCAAATTTCAGATCCACAGCAATTGTGAGACAGTGCATATCATATGTGCTATTCTAAACCACTCAACTTGTGATAGTTTGTTATATAGCAATAGATGAAAATAATGCCTCCCAGTGGAATATTTCCCAAATCCTTATTCCTCTTATCAATCAAATCCTGGCAGCCTAACTCACCAATTAGCACAGCCCAGTTCAGGTTCAAAATGAGACCTTGTAACAATCCATCCATCAGCTTCTTCCCCAGAGGGAGGACTGTGAGAGACATTTTGTGTTATCTGTGGGTTTTGATTATCCATACCCTCCTATTCTCAAGGATAACCAAGAGTTAACTGAAGCAGTATCTTATATCTTTAACTTATGGCAGGAGTAGAGTCAGAGATTTGAAAGCATCAGTTCTCAGAACAAAGACATTGCATAAAAGTGTAGATATGGCACTTCTTAAGGCTACTTTATGTTATGTCATTTTCTTTCCAGATAAAGGGTCTTTTCTAAAAGTGATATCTTCAGTCTAGTGATTTAAAGTATTCACAAGGATTAAGTAATTACCTTGTCATCACTAGATAAACCCATTGGTTACATTTACACTGGTAATTTAAACTGGACAACATACACATAGGGTAGAACTGACTTTTTTTTTTCTTATATTGTCTAAAAGGCATCTTTTTCAAAGCCAACATTGATTTCCAGGGTCTCCAACATAAACCTCCGGGGCTATTCCTGTTGACAGCAACAGAAAATCCACCACTGACCTTACAACTGTGAAGATGGTAACTGCACGTGAAGCCATGAATAGAAGAGGACAGAAACATCCGGGGCAAAGTATGTGATGTGGATTTTCAGTGTCTACTCCGCCTTCCATGAACTACATCCAGATCGTATGATTTGGCAACAAGAAAAGCAACAGTTTAATGGAAGTAATGAAAACTCTGTCTACTACATTATTTTTTCCCCTTTCCCCACAAATAAGAAAACTGGCAGTTTTGCTGACAGTTCAATAATGCACTTCATTTTGCTACTGTTTTCAATGACTTTCTCAGTTTCTTGTTTAATAAATCAATGCCAAAAGAAAACTTGGAGGTAAACAGATTTTAGTTGAATCTTTGTGATGTTAAGTATCTGGGAATTTGGAAAATGTCGAATTATGAATAATCTGGGAGGAGTTTATTTTCTTTGAATATTTGGCATTGAGTATTATAACAGCTTTCTGATGAGAAGGCAAACATTTCAGGAGTTCTCTTTGTGGGTTCTTTCCAACATTTGGAGAACATTTGGGGGACATTTGGGGGAAATTTCTGCTTTTTATTTCTCCCAACTGGCCTTATAAGTAATTCTTTTGGTAAGAATTGAGGATCTTGGGACTTAAAATTAATAATGTATCACTAATTTCCCAATCAGCAGACTTGGTTCCTATGATGAATGCTTCAGATTTGGTTTTTACCTGTTTTGAAAGAGTTGCTTATTCAACCAGTGGTTAAAAGGTTAGAAGCCCTCATATACAGCCTAGCATGTGATACTCACAGCAATACTTATGCAAGAGGTCAGGTTTTCCAGCCCTTTCTTAATGCTCTTACTTCATGAAGAACAAAAGGACACAAGAAGAAGAGGTGTTTAACACATGGATATTAGATATAAAGGATATTTTCATAAAGCAAGCATAGTCTTGATGAAGGTGTGGTTCTGTTTGTCCCACTAGCAAAGTTTACTCAAAGCATGTTCTCACAATTCAAGACAACAGCAAAAAAGGCGCTTTACATGTAGCGCCCCTCCCTGACTTATAGTCACTAAAACTACACATATGTTCACTTAAGAAGTCATTATCTGAAGGAGAAAAATGTGAGATTAGAAATTAAGTTCAACGTTTTTTTTTTGCTAATTTGAAAGATTGGTAAAAATTATGAAAATATGTGCCAAGGTTTGTAAAGAGTTTCTTGAAAGAAGAAAAGTGGAACAAGAATGTATATTAGATGGCAGATTTTATTATTGTGGTAGATTGTATATTCCAAAAATAGCACAACAATATCTCTAATGTTACATGCTCATCTTTCCAAATAACTCCCAATGAGAGGTGGGTCTACTTTTCCTCCCCTTGTGTCTGAGTAGGCTCCTGACTATAACAGAAGTTACAGTATATCAACTTCAAGGCTACTCATGAGTACTGAGCTTACAACTTCTGCATAGTTTTATGGAGGAGCTTACTCTTGGAACATAGCCTGCATGCCATGAGGAAGCTCAAGCACCAAACGGAGTGGCCCATGAAAAGAAAAACCAATGTGCACACTCCACATTTTCGTCCAAGATTCCTGCCATCAGCAAGCCAACACCAGAGGTGAGTGGTGGGCCTCCACATGATTCTAGCCCCCAACAGGGAAGTTATCCCGAGCCTCTCACTGCAGCCAATGCTAAGTGAAGCAGAGAAAAGTTGTTGGTGGGTCTTGTCTAAATTGCTGATTTCTGAACAAAATTAATGATGGTTTTTTTTTTTACAGTAATAGGTAACTGGCACAAGTATTATCTCCATTTTTCAGATGAGGAATTGGAAGTTCATAGTGAATAAGGAATTTGACTAATTATACAAAAAAAATAGTAAATTGTAGAGCTTGACCCCAAGTTTTGTCCACTTTCTGTGTGTGTGTACAAAATATATGTCACACACACACACACACACACACACACACACACACAGTGTTCCTGAATAACTATTTGATAGAATTGAAAGTGGGCCTTTGATAGTAATTGCTTTCTCTTGGGTTTATCTACAAATCTTTACATGTACATCTCTACAGAGAAGTTACAAGTTCATGGGTAAGGTGTTTCCATGGCTTTTAGAATAAAGAAAATATTTTCAGACCACCACGGTGATGACTCAGTCTCTCTTTTCAAGGTTCAAATTGTTCATAAGTTCATCTGGACTAGATCTTCTTTTGCTCTCATCCCCTAGGATGTCTGCTTGAATTATGGCATCATTGAGTTCGAAAAGATAAACTGATTAATTAACTCTGCTGCTAGTAGAAGGAAACAGTGGAAATACAGATAGAAAAGGAACTATTTCACATCATTTGCAGTCTCTGTATACACACTGATTCCACTTATATTTGATTTCTTTTCTAATACTGCACAATTTGCAAAATGTAACCTTGCTGAACATTTACAGCTGTGCCTCGTTCTTTATCTAAAATCATCAAAGGTATTATTACAGGAGAATAGGGAGAGCTACCAAAGTGTTTCCCAGAGGACTTAAAGTAAAACTGAAGGGCAAATGTCACCTTAGAACATCCAGAGGTAAGAGCATTCCCCGCACCCCCTTTCACTCTTCTGCTAGATTTCTCATAGTCTTTACACTTAAAAACTTCCTTCTTAAAAAGTCATTTATTATAACTCTCATTTTTCTTCTTATGTGTCAACCTTAATTATATATACATTTGTAATAAAAGTAAGTACAATCAAAACTTATTCTGAGATAGTAAGTAAGACAGAAGCAAAAAGCATGTGATGGAGCTTTTCAATTACCAAATAAAGGTATAGATGCTAGATGGATTGGCTTTCAGGTGCTAGTTGTGTCTCTAAGGGGATAGTGAGAAGCCAACTTTCCATTGCTCTGGATCTTGCCATCAAACACTCATTAGAAAGCCAGACTTTCCATTGCTCTGGATCTTGCCATCAAACACTCATTAGAAAGCCATTTTGGAAATCCTGATCCACTTCAGGATACTAGCATCGAGGTGTTGATGAAAACTGGTAATATAACTAGTGGTAAGATTGGATAATGGAACCAGCGTAAAACTTTTTATTTGAAACATCTTCTATCAAGTGCAGCATCTTGGGACAATGTTTTAAGCTATACCACAATATATCAAGTATCACTATTGGTCTTCTCTGAATGCTATTTTGAGCTGGTACAGAAGGTATGATTCCATAAGAAAAGGAAGATGAGAAGCTTTTACTGGGTTTGAACTGCTTCTAAGGCATTTGATAAATATTTCCTCACTTCACACTAACGCCCAGTGAGGTAGATGTTTTTGTCCGTTTCCAGCCCAAAGAACAGGTTTTCGAAGTTAAAAGACTAAACCAAGACTAAACTACAATGTAGCAGAGGCAGGATTCAAAACTTACATCAAATTTTGCACTCTTACCACCAAGCCATAATTCTCTAAATAGCTATGTATATGGGAAGAGTCTGTCCACTGAGAAGGCATGTCACAGGTGCCATTTGGTCAACTGTGTGACACAGTCTTCTGGGCATCCGTTTTCCAGTCTCTAAAATGGGAATACTTTCTACTGTGTATTTAATGTGTGCTGTAAATTTCTGCCTTACAATGTGTATTGTAAATTGTAGCTGTTATTATTTTGTGATATGAGAATTTAGCTTTTCAATCTGCTCCCAATAACTCGTGGGAGGAGACAAAGAAGAACAAAGTTATTTATGTTTTTGTTACCATGGCACTATAGGACTTTTCCTAAAACAATTGTGATTTTTTTAAGATTTTCTTGTCCCTTTAGGTTTTTTCTTCTTCAAGCACCTGACAAACATGAGTCAACTCATTTCTCCTCTTTCTTCTTATTAGTTTTCTTTGCCCTCCTTGTCAAGTTGCTTTTAATAATTTATCAATTATGCCTGATCAGGCCTGCGTGGCTGGCAGAGCTAAGCTCTAAAAAAGAACAGGAACAGATGTCAAAAATGCACTTGTTTTCTCTTTTTTGCCAAATGCCAGGCAAAGAATGGCACCGTTCTGCCCGCCTGCCCCTTTTACTGGAGAGTAGTGCAAAATGGTTCACACAGCATCTGCTTTTGTAGAGACCTGCTAGCATTGCCTAAGTCTGTCCAGATGTTGTTTCACACACACAAATGTCTGTAGGGCTGGAAGTGAACACGCTCTCCTGGGATGCGTAATCCAGAGCTAGTTTTTTTTTTTATCCATTTTTGTCCCAGGGCCTGGGAAATGACAAAGGAATGGTAGCACGGACCAGAGCAAAAGATCTACTCTTCTTTTGATTCCATTCCCTGGATAAATTGACTGCTAAAAGAGCTATGAGGTTAACAATGCAGTTTAAGCCCTTGAGCTGTGTCCTTGACATTGGGAAGGCTGGGATGGGACAGTCCATTAGCCCACATCAAGCCCACATCACAATAACTCGGCCCACATTAAGACCCCAGAAAACGAAGTGAAAATTCACTTTTTCGCTCAGGAAACCTATGCATCCTTATTGATTTCAGAGTACAGAGGAGTCCTTCCCTTCTGCCCATCTTTCTTCTCCACCACTACCACCCTCCCTAAAACTCTCTAGCTCTCTGCCTGTCTTTTATTATCCCATGTCTTTCTTTTGGCCTTTGAAGAGAACTCAGTTATTTGCTTCCATTCGTTTTCTCCCTTAGTGAAGCTTGGATGGGTGGGGTGGTGAGCTCATTTCAGATCATGTACCTACAAGGAAAGGGTGAATAAAAGTTGCCTTCCTTGGTGCAGTATCAGGGTGAAGCATCTACCAGACCAAAGGTTTTCCTCATTAAGATAAGCCATCTCCAAACCCACCTTAGGCACACCTAGGTAAGTATCTCAATCTCTTCATGCGTGCCCTAGTCTTATCTGGGTCAGCCCCCAAAGGGACCATTTTCTTACACCATACACAAAAATAAACTCAAAATAGATGAAAGACCTAAATGTAAGACAGGAAGCCATCAAAATCCTAGAGGAGAAAGCAGGCAAAAACCTCTTCGACCTTGGCCACAGCAACTTCGTACTCAACATGTCTCCGGATGCAAGGGAAACAAAAGCAAAAATGAACATTTGGGACCTCATCAAAATAAAAGCTTCTGCACAGTGAAGGAAACAATCAGCAAAACTAAAAGGAAACTGATGGAATGGGAGAGATATTTGCAAATCACATATCAGATAAAGGGTTAGTATCTAAAATCTATAAAGAACTTATCAAACTCAACACCCAAAAAAAACCTCACAAATAATCCATCCACAAACAGGCAAAAGACATGAATAGACACTTCTCCAATGAAAATATCCAGATGGCCCACCAACACATGAAAAAACAGTCAACATCACTCATCATCAGAAATGCAAATTAAAACCACAATGAGATACCACGTCACACCTGTCAGAATGGCTAACATTAACAACTCAGACAACAGATATTGGTGAGGAAGTGAAGAAAGAGGATCCCTTTTGCAATGCTGGTGGGAATGCAAAGTGGTACAGCCATTCTGGAAAACAGGATGGAGGTTCCTCAAAAAAAGTAAAAATAGAATTATCCAACAACTCAGAAATTACACTACCGGGTATTTATCCAAGGGATATGGGTGTGCTATTTCGAAGGGGCACATGCACTGCAGTGTTTATAGCAGCACTATCAACAATAGCCAAAGTATGGATAGAGGCCAACTGTCCATTGATGGATGAATTGATAAAGAAGATGTGGTATTACTATGGAGTATTACTCAGCAATCAAAATGTATGAAATCTTGCCATTTGCAACTCCGTGGATGGAGCTAGAAGGTATTATGCTAAGCGAAATTAGTCAGAGAAAGACTATCATATGACTTCACTCATATGAGGACATTAAGCTACAAAACAGATGAATATAAGGGAAGGGAGGCAAAAATAATATAAAAACAGGGAGGGGGACAAAACATAAGAGACTCTGAAATATGGAAAAGAAACAGAGGATTACTGGAAGGGGGGATGGGCTAAATGGGTAAGAGGGATTAAGGAATCTACTTCTGAAATCACTGTTGCACTATATGCTAACTATCTTGGATGTAAATTAAAAAATACATTTTTTAAACTATAAAATTTTTTTTAAAGAAAATCATCTTGGGGATTTTTTTCCACAAACATTCTATAACCACTGGGGCAGTCTAGCCTGCTCTCAAATATGGAGAAGATCAGCAAAGCAACTAGTGGGCAGAGGGAATAAATAAAAGATATTGAGAAGAAAAAAATAAAAAAAGTAGAAGAAACGCCTACCCTTTCAGTTCTTTCATGTGAAGCAAAGAGTTTCTCATAATTTATGGATTCTTATTCTACATTGATTTGGTAAGGTTTGAGGTGGGTGGGGTTCCATCCAGAATGTTCCCTGTGCACACTCACCTCTTCAGCCCAGTCAGTGAGCTCCTTCTGTTCATGTTGGGCCGCAAGCTCACAACACCTGTGTGCGGCTCAAATCTCTCATCTCAAGAGCTGGTGTTAGAACATATTAGGAGGAGATGTATTTTTAAATCCCTTAGAAAATAGCACTGAAAGTAATTGGCTCTTGGATCTCAGTAAAGCTTACTGGTTTGATCTATAAAAATATCCCCCCCTCCATTCCCCACCCATCACCTTATTTTCTCTTCATGTTGGGAAATGATTTTTCATTTTATTTCCTACCTTGTTCTGTGAAGTTCTGTTCTGGTTTCACAAATAGGGAAGAAAAGAAAAATCTCTATATTTGTTTTCTTGCTGCTGCTTAAATATTGATCTTTCAAAATTTATGAAGGATTGCCTGGGGCCTCCTAGGAAGCCTGACTCGATTGGAATTGTGGCTTTTCTTCTTGTTGCTTTGTATGAGTCATCGAAAATAAGTATTTCTGTTATTTTTGATTATTATCTTAAAAATAACACTAACGGTTTTTGTGGGGCTTAATTTACTGCTACAGAGGATGCCACTGCTGCTTCAAAAGCTTCCCAGCCATTGTTGCTGTCTCTAAACGCTCGACAGAAGTCCTGTGTACGCCAGCCTTCCTCGTGATGTACGGCATACGCTCACTGCTGTGATTCACTCTCCAGAACGTATTTACAAAGGCTCAAGTTAATGAAAAACTCTTAAGTAAATATTTCTCCATAGCTGTTTTAAAAAGTTCTATGAGATTCAAGAAAGCTTATATAAGAAGTTCCCTTCCTGACTATGTGCCCAGGAGGGAAGTCAACTCGTTGGGACAGGTGATGCCTCTAAGAAAAATTCTGAATTAGTCACTTCAGGTTGCTCTATGAAGCAAAATAAGGCTGCATGGTCTCCTCCATATTTTCCTGCTTTAGTTTCTGTGAGAGTAAAGTGCTGATGGTGGTTCTCACTTGTTATGATACATACAAAACAGATGATGCTTCAAAGCAATATTACTTTGTGGTGTCTGGGTGGCTCAGTTGGTTAAGTGCCCTTCTCTTGATTTCGGCTCAAGTCATGATCTCACGGTTCACAAGTATTAGCCTGCTATCAGGTTCTGCACTGACAGCATGGACCCTGCTTAGGATTCTCTCTCTCTCAAAATAAATATAAACTTAAAAAATAAAACCAGAGTAATATTACTTTGAAAACAGTTATATAAAGGAAAATGGCTGCTAGTGCATACGCACTGGCAGGTGTTGCTGGGGTGATAGGCATATGCAGAAGATGGTAAGTGAAAACTCAATCGAAGTGTCAGTTGAAAGGGTTGGAAAAATTTACTATCATTCTACATTCCCAGGACCATGGAGAGAAACCTTCAATAAGCAAGGGAGTACTGGCTATCTGGATGGTGAGAACAGGTGACCTTTAAGTTTCTAAACAGTAAAAAGTCCAGAGAGTTCAAGAGACATTTCTCAGTGATGAAGGGAAAGATCTTTCAGATGATGGGATAACAAGATTAATTGATGTTTACATAATTTGGAGTATGGATCTTCTTTTGGATGAAAATTTCTAATGAATATTCTATAGTTGTGCTTAATATCCACATCATGAACAAAGTCTTCTGTTATAAAGACATAACTGGTCTGGAAGGTGGCCAAGCTGATACTAAAGGAAGATGCATTTGATGGACAACTAATTCTATATGTGCATTGGATTTCTGATTTCATCCTGTCTTGACTTCGACTTTGTCTATACTCTGCAGTGGGTAGAAATTGGAAATTGACCATTCAATCTATCTTGAAAATGAGAGAAAATTTGTTATCACAGTATACTTTTGACTACTTTCTTTATATAACACTGATGAAGCACTAATTATATAAAACAAAGAAATACAAAAATACAAAGAAATACCACCAGGGATTACTGTTTTGTTTGTTTTAAGGTGTGGCACGTTGTTCAATTTTCTTTTATATCTAAGAATATTTTCCTTCTCTTTGCCTTTGTACTCTGAAAAGACTTTTTAAAAATGAAAAAATACTGTAATTAAATTTAACGAAATACTCCAACTGAATGGCTTTAGTCATTCTGATTTTTCTGTGACTCTTAGACTTAAGAAAATAAAAATCCCCTGCAAGCCAATAGTTAAGCTCCTTCTTTGGGAGAAATACAAATAGCTTTAGAACCAACCCCAAACTCTATAACCTGGCATTTAACATGGCTTTACTACAAAAATGTTTAATAGGCAAGAACAGGAATTCAGGAGTAAGCCATATCAGATACAAGGAGTTTAGGTTTTAAATTTGAAGAAAGGTGGGAATGATTCCTGACTTCTTGCATTTTGAGTTACATTTGACTTCTTCCCAAAAATGCTATCATTGTGCTTTCAAAAATTTTCATCTTATCTCTGAGTCTAATAATGAAACATTCTTCAGCTAAAAATTCGAACACCTAGATGTTAATCTTAGAAGTGTTTGGTCTCCAGGTGCTTCTGTTTCTTCAGATGGAAAACAGGGGTGGGAATCACTCTATGCTTTTTAAAGGAAAGGATAAAAATGAAATAACTTAAGTGCTAAGAGAGATTCCCTATAAACTCAAGCTATTACTGTTACCTAATATGAGGCTTCTCTCTGGAGGCTATCATCATAGATTGTTGCCAGCTCAGCCTTAAATATGTCAGGCATCACAGAAAGGGAACTCTGTAAATGAGAAGGTTGGCTGCAGTCACTCCCAGGGGCCTTCTGGAACTGGCACTGTGGGGACTTGCGATGGAGTCAGTTGAACCTGCATAAAGGAAGTCGGCTCCCCTTCTGCCGCACCCGCCAGCATCACTGAGGTGTGGAGCATCAAAACAGTCCCTCCTGCTGAGTAGCAAAGCATTTGTGCCACCTGCCATCCTGGGGAAAACAGTCGTGGTGCTTGAGAACATAATCAATGGAGAGGAAGCTTGGTCACTTTTCCTGTTTTGCCCTCCTTCCACCTGGGAATATAAGTGACAAGTATTGAGGCATCAGAGCAAAAATCTTTAGTGGTCCTGCAGAGCTCCATCTAGAATGGCTTGTAATAATACAGGTTTAGGAAGAACGGCTGATTTTTTTACCTGTCTAGTAAGAAAATGTGGACCTAGTTCATCAGTTGTGTTAACTCTATCTCTTAATTTTCTTGTTTGCTTGCACACATCCAACAAACATCGTCTGTGACATTCTAGGGTCTGTTCTAGATTAGCAGAAGGAATCAGAATTCAACCAGAAATAGTCACCTACTCTCAATGAGTTTACTATCCAGCAAAAGTTGAGAAAACAGATGCAATATTAAGTAATTACAAGACAAGTGTGATTATGTGTATATTTATATGTACTTGTGAAAATAAATACAATACTGGGTTATTTTTACTTAATAACATCTCAAGGTGAAAGGTGAGAGGTGAAAAGAAGGGCCAATGAATTATGATTCACTGATGACTCAAGACAAGGCAATGTAATTCTCAGTTATTAAAAAGTACTTTTTTTTTCAAGTTGTAATCCACAGACACTGTTGTAGGATGTAGGGATAGGATGGTGAGCAAAAGTCACAACAATCTGTGCCCTCATGAAGCTTGTATGTGAAAGAGGCACAGGGTGGAGAGAAGAGTAGTGAACGGATCCTTGTAAGAAGTTTGGCTTTGTCCTTGAGTGAGCTAGAAATCAGTGGTCTCTTCTGTCTTTTTATGATAAAGAGCCAAATGTAGAGACTAGAATGGCAGGGACTGGAATTCAAAAAAGATGTAATCCTGGAAAACTATTTTGAAGAATCCCAGATTTTCAAGCTTCTGTAAATTTTGACAGGAGTCATGGATAGGGAGCCCAAAATACAACTTCTGATGGGTTTGACCATTCCATGGATTACTTAGAACTACAATCATGTATACAACATTGTTGCCTGGAAATTGTTACAATAAAAACAAAATGCCCTTTTTGTTGAGTTATGCCAACTGTAAGTATGTATGTGTGTGCATGTGTGTGTATCACCAAAAATGTATATGTATCCATACAGCTTTTCATCAAGCAGCATTTATAGTATTTACTCCCTATCATTTCAAAGAATAAGCTACTAGATATACACAGTAGTCCACATGAATATTTTAATAGATTAAAAATAATATGTGATAGTGTTTAGAGAGATATCATGGCCCCACTCTCTGGGTTAGGATGGGTTATTAATATTTCACTAAAGTGCCCCTTGAAGGCTTATAATAAGCTTTGAAATGATTTGTGACATCTGGTCACTGGCACGCTCATGTGCAAGGGATATAAGAAGGGAGATTGTAGTCCTCATGGAGAAGCAAGGAATGAGAATGTGCTGGGCTCCCTGTTGTTCTTCTCTGTGTCTGGAACTCTCCATCCTTGATCTCTACGTCTGAGTTTTCTGCTCTATCTTTAGGTTTTGGTTGGTATATTCCTCCCTCTGGAAGCTCTTCCTGAAAGAGTTTTTCCTTTAGACAGGTCTTCTATCATAACTCCTGAAGGCCCTACAGCCATTGAGTCAAAGTCTAATTTCCCACCAGACTGTAAGTATGAGAGAGCCTGGCCTCTTGAACATTCCTTCTGCCTGGCACACAGTGGTGCTCCTTGCACATTTTGTAACTGGCCAGCAAACTTCCTGCTATAGGGCTTCATTATATTCTAAGCAAGGGAGGTCATGGTACTCAAAAGAACATAGTTTGCTCTGGGGTGGACATAAACATGTCAGTTTGAGAAAGGAGCTAGTTACATGATTTTGCTTAAGGAAAGTGCGAGAGCTGAGGGGCCATTGGAGGGAAGAGGAGAGCCACCAAAGTGAGTGCTACAACGAAGAAATGAGGGACTGAGGACCCCTGTTTGCAGCATGGGAAAAAGGGGAAATTGTGGAAATATAATTTTCAGCAGTTTGCTGGTGTTTCCAATGTAAATCTTCTCTTCCATCTCTCCTGTGAAATCATCAGCAAATTCTAAATTGCCACTAATCCTTATTTTGAGAGGCTCTATTATTTATGGTGAGTGGGAGAAAATTCTGTAACCACATTGGCTCAGGCAAGAGTGAAGGTTTTCACGGGGGTGTGGAAACATGATGATGATATTCCTTGAGAAGATGGAAAACGGAGGTTAGAGAGAGAGACCAAGCGTACCCCCTGAAGTCCTTAGAGAGAAGGGTGATACTAAATCTTTCCCTTCACTTTCCCTGTCCTTTAACACCTAAAACATAAAAAAGATTCAACCAGTCAGAGAGAAATGACTTGGTTTTGGTGTATAAGGGAATTGCCAGCCCCTTTCCCCACACAGTAAAATGTTAACTGACCCACCACCATGTCTGACCACTTGGAGAATGAGGAGGATGATCCTGTAAGAGGCACATAGCATTACCTTCCTCAGCTCAGCCCAGACCCCTGCTTTCCCACCCCAGAGGGCTTGCACTCAGTGGCTCCACGCAGGGTTTGGAACCAACAAAGCTGAGGCCCAAACTTGAACGTGCCATGTTTGTAAGCCGTGAGGCCACTCACCAGCCGCTCGCTGGAAGTATCTGCTTTGGTTTCTTCACCTGTTACATGGGGGTGACAATGCAATCCTAGAGTGCTGTTAAGAAAATTAAAGGTGATAATACTTGGCACCTGAGGCAAAAATCAGGGTTTGGCACATGCAATTTTCTTTCTGCTCTGGAACAAGTTGATAAAATGCCTTTTGAACTTTTCTCTCTCTGAGTGTCTCAAGCAGCAATAAATCATGCTAATCCTGATTCCATTCTGCATTTCTTCTAAGTCTCACGTTCCATACCTGTAAACTTAGTCAGACTCCATTCCTTGATAACATATCTAACATTTTTTGGGTCTGAGCTTACGCCAGCCTTTTTTATTTCATTGTAGTAAAACAAATGAACAAACAACCTTCCCCAAACCAACTTCTACATGGTAGATAATATTATTATCACTATTTTACAGTTGAAGAAATTGAAACACTTGCTCAAGGTCACATAAGTAATAAGTGGGAAAATTGGAATTGGACCCAGAAAGCCTGTCACAGAATCCAGTTTTTATCACCATAAAAGTGTATCATGTTACTTCTCTATTAGGAGAATGAAAGGTACCTCTATTAATAATAAATAAAACCTGCTACTTAATTATATTTAACAAGAGAACTAATGATTTTATTTAATATAAAATGGGACACTTGGGGAAAGCCAGGTCTCCTTAGTTCCATCACCTAGGCTGGTAAGTCACTACTTCACTAATCTGTGCGGTCCACAGGGTAGCATAGTACCTAAGTGTTTATTAGAAATGAAAACTCCCGGGGCACCTGGGTGGCTCAGTCAGTTGAGCATCCAACTTCAGCTCAGGTCATGATCTTGCGGTTTGTGGGTTCGGGCCCTGCATCAGGCTCTGTGCTGACAGCTAGCTCAGAGCCTGGAGCCTGCTTCAGATTCTGTATCTCCCTCTCTCTCTCACTCTCCCTTGCTTGTGCTCTCTCTCTGTCTCTCAAAAATAAATAAATTAATTAATTAAATAAAAAGAAATGAAAAATCCTTATTCGTCTCTAGACCTTCTGGATCAGAATGATCATTTTTACAAGCTGACGTCTATGACTGTTAACGTTTGGAAAGCATTGTTTTTGCTCCTTGGACATCAGTGTCCTCTCCTCTAGCATGACGAGCTCGCTCTTGGGTTTCCTCAATCAATTGCAGGCTTGTGTGTTTCTCACCCTGAGGTGACTCATGCTTTCTGTGTCCATGCTTGAGAGATGAATTCTTCCTTTCTCCATCTGCATCAAGCCCTAAATCCCTCTTGTGAAGGCCTGAAAAAAAATGAAACTATGCTTTATGGAAGCTTGGAAAATATTTGGAAAAATCTTCATATTTTATTAAATTGAGTGGTACAGGCAACCTCTTTAACTGGTTTTCCATTTGCATGAACTTTTTTTCAGTAGGTTGATTGACCTTTTTCTCATACTTTTTAGTGGGGGTGTTTTTTTTAGCTAAATATGTACCTGCCAAGGCCAATCTGGCATGATTTACCACAATTTAGCAGGTACCTCCTTCCTTCAACTGGAAATGCAAATGGCCTCCTTACCTTTCATTCCTTACACTACCCACAGAGGAACACTTTATCTTCTATTCTTCAAATGTTATTTTGTTACTTCTTTTTCATCCGCAGTGTATTTTTTATTTAAACAAAATGCAGTGAACTAAGTCATTTTCTTGTATGTTTTCTTAACTTTCCATAGCAAACTGGAAGGGCTTTGACCAGCAACTGTACAGAGTAAATTTCTGCTAAACTGTTGGACAGGAATGGTTGACTGGTAAGTGACCTCTGCCAGGGGACTGGCTCCACGGATTTTGATAAATACACAGAGATCAATAGATAGATCCATGCTAGCATAGATAGATGATAGCTAGCATGCTGGAGATCTATGGGTGGCTGGGTAGATGGAAAGTGGTTATGTTTTCTGCAAGGATCTTCAGCAGCTACACCAGCAAGCCATCAGCTTTGTAGACCTGAGACACAAGGAGATGAGCCTGTCCATAGTCCCTGCACTTTGATGACAATAAATCTGGATCACTGACAGTAGAGGCTGTGGTTACTTTGAACTCAGATTGTTTTATTTTTGCAGAAGGAACACATTTGTATAATTGTGAACTTTTATTCTCTGCATATTTCAATGTGTGCTTAAAAAGAAATCATTCTCACTCTTGAATAAACTTCTCAAAGAAGATATACAAAAGGCCAATAGGTGCATGAAAAGTTGCTCAACATTCCTAGTTACCAGGGAAATGCAAATTAAAACCACAATGGGATACTACTTCATGCCAGATAGAATGGCCATCACCAAAAAGACAAGAGAAAACAAGTGCTGGTGAGGATGTGGAGAAAAGGAGCCCTGTGCACTGCTGGTGAGAATGTAAACTGGTGCAGCCACAATGCAAAATGGTATGGAGGATCCTCAAAGAATTAAGAGCAGAACTACCATATGATGCAGCAGTTCTACTTCTGGGCATATATCCAAAGGGAATGAAAACAATAACTCAAAAAGATATCTATACCTCCATGTTCAGAGCAGCATTATTTATGATAGCCAACACATGGAAATAACTAAGTGTCCATCAGTAGGTGAATAGATAAAGAAGTTGTGATATGTGTATATATATCACGTATATACATATGTATAATATATGTGTATATATTATATATATATAAAACATTATTCCACCATTAAAATGAGGAAATCCTCTCTGCAACAATGTGAAAAACCTTTAAAACATTATGCTAAGTGAAATAAGTCAGGCAGAAAAAGACAAATATGTATGATCTTATTTACATGTGGAATCTAAAAACAAAAAGAGAGACACAGAGAGAGAGAAACCAAACTGATAGAAAAAGAAATCAGACTTGTAGATATGAGAGGCGGAAGGTGTGGAGGTGGGGGCAGTCGGAACTGGAGGAAGGTGGTCAGAAGGTACAAACCTCCAACAACGTACAACATGATGACTAAAGCTGACACCACTCGATGATATACAAGGGAGTTGATAAGAAAGACAATCCTAAGAGTTCACACCTCAAGGGGAATTTCTTTTCCTTTTCTCTTTTCTTTTTAATGTATCTGTATGAGAAGATGGATGTTGGCTGGACCTATTGTGGTAATTATTTTACAATATATGTAAATTGAACCACCATACTGGAGGTCTTAAACTTACACAGTGATACATGCCAGTTACTTCTCAATAAAACTGGAAAAAAGAGAGAAATCATTTTCATTATCTAATTTAATATACCCTATGATTATCATAAATAAATATATAAAGAGAAGAGCCAAAATTCACACACCAAATATTCAAGAGCCAGTAGTTACAACATTTGTATTTTATCTTTTTATTCATTATCTTTTTTGAGAGAGTGAGATGGAGAGAGAGCAAGGGAGGGGCAAAGAAAGAGGGAGACAAAGAATCCCAAGCAGCTCCATATTGTCAGCACAGAGCCTGATGTGGGGGCTTGAACTAAACAACCGTGAGATCATGACCTGACCTGAAATTAAGAGTCGGTTGCTTAACCACTGAGCTACGCAGGCGCCCCAGTTACAACATTTTTATACAAGCATCTTTTAGTATTTTCAGAGAGTTTTGGAACTCTTTTACAGCTATGAGTCACCAGTAACTAGAGAGCATGTTAATTATGAAGGTCTTAAAATGTGTGTTCTTCATTCCTAGTGCCCCGTCTCAAACAAGGGATCCACAGACTCCATGTAACTTTTCCCTCTGATTTCTGCAAGTGAGAGGATGAGGACTTTTTTGTAAAATTGCCTGCAAATCAGTTGTAGGCAATTATGCAATTGGGAAAATGGCGTATTTCATTCTGAGATCTCCACATTCCTACTCTAACATAGACTGTTTTATTCCTAGGTTTTTTTCTCCTATCCCCACTCAGAAAACACTTTGGTTAATACTAGGAATGATCTCTTGTGATTTTAATTTTTTTTAACCTAAGTCACAAAAGCCAAGCCTCTAATTTTTTTTTAAGTTTAGGGAGTGAGAGAGAATCTTAAACAGATTCCACAGTCGGCGAGGAGCCAGACCCGGGGCTCAGTCCCATGACCCCAAGACCACGCCCCAAGCTGAAATCAAGAGTCAGCCTTTCAACTGACTGAGCCATCCAGGCGCCCCATTAAGCTCCTAATTTTCGAATTGCCTGAACTTTTCACAAATGTCTTATTACACAATGAAAACATCACATGAATAAAGACATCAAAACTACCCAGTAGTAGAACTTCAAGCAGATATTTGAACCTCCCATACAAACTAACAAATATTAGGCAGACAGTTTAGACCATAATACCTCCAGCATGACAAACTCAATTAACTTCCTCCCAAAACAGAGAAGCTGGTATCCTGTTTTCTTTGTTTTTCTCCGATGACCACGTAGCATAGGGTGATACAGATGGTCTTCAGTTCCCACCTAAACACTTTGCAGACCATAAATGTCTTCTATTATTTCAGAAAATAGAGTCACACTGTACATTGCCTTCATTTTAAAAATATGTATAGTTTTTACATACATATATATATTTTATAAATATACATGTATATTTCATATATATGTATATATCTCTAGACAAGTTGGAAAGGTCAGATAATGCCTTGCTTATTTTGCAAACACCATGCAGATATTCAAAGGTAAATTCAAGATCACCCAGAGCCATTGGCCCAGAACCCGCAACTCCGGCCCTGGGTATTGTTCTAGCCACCAGATTATTCTGTCTTTCCTGGACTGAGTTTTATACTTATTGCTAAAATTAAAAACTCCTTCCCTAAGTCATTCTTCTCCCACTGCTCAGTCAAGCGTGTGGCTTCTTCCTGGCAGAACGAGCACAATATGAACAGAGCTCGGGGAGGTGGGATCTCCACACTTCCTCCTCAGCAACACTTGATTGGGAATCTGGAGACTTCATTCCTGGTGGGGTAACAACAACCTTTCCCCCGTAATTAATTTCTGGAAGCTGTAGTTCATTAGCGAAAAGAATGACAGCCTCAAGACACGGATGCTGGCTAGTGTGTGTGACTCTAAAGCTCTATTACCTTATTTAAAGGTGGAGTCGCCATTAATGGTAATAATAATTCAAACATCTTTTAATACCAACAGCAACTCAGCCACCTTAAAATAATTCTGGTTGCGAGCAAACTAAGCAATTTAAAGGCAGCTCATGTTCTCTCAAAGTTTTTCATGGCTGCTACTGGGAATACTTGATAATTTATGAAGGCTTATACCATCAAATTAATTACATTTTCCGGATGTCACATGTCTTTTTTTTTTTTAATACTAGCTAGCTCTGAATTATAAGAACACTATAGCTATTCATTCCTCCAGTTTATGGAAAATAATATTTGAACCATCTTAGAAATCCCATTTTTCCAGGCACCATCAGTTAAAGATGTGTCAGCAGTTTTTTATTCTTCATCCTCTGTATTTTTGGTTAAAAATTAGAAGACAGTATCCCAGCTGGGAAGTGATTTTTTTCAACAAAGTGTGAAGAAACATTGTTAGTCTTTTAAACTAATTTGAGAGAAAAAGAGCCAGTTGCTGGGGTATTTGACTTTCTTTTAGCATATGGGAATGTGAACAGGTTTAGGATTGAACAGCCCTGGAAAGTCAAATGCATTAGTCCATAGTCAGAGCTAGAATAAAATGGAACTGATTTAATGTGAGGCCACGGCCGAGGAGAAGCTGCATAATGGAAAATAGAGCCCATAGTCCAGTATCTGCTGTTGATCACCGGTCTTTCCTATTGGATGTAGACTTGAGATACACCTAAACCAGTGGACAGAGGGCTCCTGATTCCAAACATGAATTTTCCATTGTATTTTAAATTCAGTTTAGAATAGGAGTCAGAAGCCCTGACTACATGCTAACTTAATGTCACCAAACTCATTTTTTTTCCCTCTTGTACAAGGAATATAATAAGAGACGATCTCATTTATTCAACACATGTAGAGAGCCCTTTTGAACAGTACAGTAGGTAGCTAGCTGTACCACAGAAGGTGGTTAGGAAGAGAAGTTTTAGAATTAGACCAATCCTGCTCTGCTCTCGGGAGCTGTGTGCCTTGAGCACGTTGCTTAATCACATCAAACACTAGCATATCATCTAGAGCAAGGATTGGCAAAGTATGGCCTGTGGGCCATATTCACCAACTGCCTATTTTTGTAAATAAAGTTCTGTTGGAATGTGATGGCCACGCCCAGTCATTTACATGTTGTCGTCGGTTGCTTTTATGCAATGGTAGCAGTGGAGTATCTCAACAGACGTCCTACGTCCCACAAAGCCTAAACTACTCATTGTCTGGCCCTTCACAGGACAACTTTGCCAACCTGTGATCCAGTAAACAGAAATGATAATATCAATCTGATAAGGGGGTTGTGACAATTGAATAAGATGACAGGTACATATTGCTCAGAACATTGCCTGAACTGTAGTGAATTCTCATTAACTGTTAGGTCTTGTTTCCTGTATTTTGCCAAACATTTGGCTCCGTGCTGGAAGCACCATGGTAGCCATGACACAGCCTCATCCTCAAGGAGCTTAAACCAACAATCTAGTGTGATACAGTCATAGAGTGGCACAAGATGCTCAGTGGGGACATAAAGAAGCCATTTTTAATGGCTGTCTCTTTCCCATATTTGTTATGGGGTCTACTGTGGCAAGTCCTTATCGGGTGGGGACTGGTGGTGCAGGCAGTGAAAAAATTCACCCAAGGCAGAACAAGACAAGTTTGTTGAATACACTGTAAGCGAGCAGTGAGCAAGACAGCAAAGGAGAGACTGTTTGCCATGAGAAGTGAAGAAGTGTGGGAACGAATGGAATTTTCCCTTTTTTGGTAATCTTGGGAACTGTGCCTTCTTAGGAACTGTGCCTGGTTGTAATTGGTCATTTGGGGCCGATGGCTATTTCTAGGTGGGTTCCTTAAAGAGCCTGTTTGCATTCAGCCCAATGGTCACGCTCCGTGGGCCCTTTTGCCTTGCTCAGGTTTCCATTGCTCAAGCCTGTTGCCTGAAAGCAGTCTCTACATCTACGATATGTATTATCACACCTAGTGTTTTTTTCTGACCATATAAAACATTTTATAGATGACTTCTTAGTTATTAATTTTGTAATGTTTCTTCTCTCCCACTTATGCAACTGACAGACACTGTAAAAGTAAATGGAGCAGTGGGGGAGACTAAACGAGAATCTGAACAGGACTTGTTGATTCACTTTCCGGGATATACAATCAGAAACAGAGAGTAAGGTGTTTTATGTATTAAACTCGGTAGGGTGTGAGACCTAGCATGAAGGCTCACTATTATATACTTTCTAGATATATGGAAATAACGGGAGGGCCTGCAAATTGCCTCCCCACTCTGCTCCTGAGAACAGGGTGCCCTGGCGAACATTGCTCCCTATCAAGTGGGCCAGGTATACTTCCTGCTTATCCCCCTGAGGAGCAGGCTGCAGTCCTCTGCTGGCCCACAGGGTTATTCAAACAAGACAATCACGGGCGCCTGGGTGGCTCAGTCGGTTAAGCGTCTGGCTTCCGCTCAGGTCATGGTCTCAGGGTTTGTGGGTTTGAGCCCCATGTAGGGCTCCGTGCTGACAGCTAGCCCAGAGCCTGGAGCCTGCTTCAGATTCTGTGTCTCCCTGTCTCTCTGACCCTTCCCTGCTTGCACTGTCTCACTCTGTCTCTCAAAAATAAATTTTAAAAAACATTAAAAAAACCCAAAAGAGACATTCAGGTCCTGGAACCTGAGGATATCCTGCAGTCTTGGCGGCACAAAGCACCCCAACTCCCCCACCCCCCAGCTCCTGCTGGCTCACTCTGTTCCCATTTGAAAGCCCCTGGTCTTGTGAGCATGCGTGCTCTCCTCCCCCAGGCTATATGTGCGCAATAAACTGCTATTGCTCTCATCTGTCTAGTGTGGGGTGTCCTGTGCTGAGCCACCTCCTCAACCCGAGAGTGGGCGTCTCTCCCTTACCGACAAGATGAAGGAGGGGTGACTCAAACACTCCGCTCCACGTGCACCATGACATATTGGAAACTCCATGAGCCTAGTATAACCCACTGCTCACAGGGGCCTTGGCACATCGGCATTTTGTGTTTTGTTTTTTAAAAAAAGGGCAGAGTCAGAAATCACTTAGCCATGATAAAGATGCTGGAGCAGAAGCACCACTGCTTCAGACTTTGTGGCAAACAGCGCAAAAAACATGCTGTGCAACGAGTCCCCGAGGAACAGGCACTCAGTCGGTCCCCTCGGAAGGAGCACAGCGCTCAAACTTTGCCTGTTGCAACGACACATTTTTATGAGGAGGATATGTATGACTAATATCTTGAACTGATTGCACAGCGAATGTCAGTGTTAATTAGCATATCAACCAAAAGTAGTAAGAGACCCTGAAATAATAAAAGAAAAAAAAGTCTTATTTCTACACTTCAGCCTCATTTTCTCCCTAAATATTTTTTCCCGGTTATAGATTTTTAGCAAATTTGGGTGTGCAAACACCAACACAATCAGATTTTAGAACTTTCCCGTTGCTTCAGTGTGCAGTTTCTCTACACTCTTGCTCCCAGCCCACAGAACTCACTGATCTGATTTCTGTCTCCATGAATTTGCCTTTTCTAGACATTTCATATAAATGGAAGCATACAATATGTAAGGTTTTTGTGTCTGGTTGCTTTCACTTAAAATAACGTTTTTCTGGTGACTATAGTTAACAATACTGTATTGTCTATTTAAAAGTTGCTAAGAGACTAGATTATAAAAGTCCTTATCTCAAGGAAAAAAATTGTAACTATCTGCGGTTATGGATTTTAGCTAAACTTATTATGGTGATCATTTTGCAACACATATATGTATCAAGTCACTATGTTATACACCTCAATCGAATATAAAGTTATATGTCAATTATATCACAATAAAAGCAAAGTAAAGATGTATTTGCTGAAACATTAATTTAGGAATAATGGTTTACAAGATTCATCCATGTAGTAGCACACATCAGTAGCTCATTCCTTTGTGTTGCTAAGTAGTATTCTATTCATATGGGTTTTGTTTATCGATTAGCCAGTTGTTGGATATTCGTACCATTTCCAGTTTGAGGTTGTTATAAGTAATGTCATTGTGAACATTCATGTACAGGTCTTTGTGTGGACATATGTTTTCATTTTTCTTGGGTAGATTCTGAGGAGCAGAATTTGTAGGTTGTATGGTAGGTTAGGTTATGTTTAACCTTTGAAGAAACAGCCAAACCGCTTTCTATATTTGTCTGCACCATTGCTATTGACTTGTCTTTTTTATTATAGCCATACTAATGAATGAAATATTTATTTACATCTTCTGCCATTCTTAAGTTGATCTGTTTGGTTTTTTTAATTGAGCCATAAGAGTTCTTTATTCTATTTACAAGTCCTTTATAAGATGTTTGATTTGCAAATATCTTCCCCTAGTCTGTGGTTTGACTCTGTATTTTCTTAATTGTGTTGTTGGAAATATGAAAGTCTGATTTCAGTGAGGTCCGATTTGATTTATCAACTTTTCTTTTATGGCCTCTGCCTTTGAAGCCATATCTAAAATTCTTTGCTTAATTCAAAGTTAAAAGTTGTTTTCCTATGATTTATTCCAGAAACATTATATTTTTTGCCCGTACATGTAGGTCTACAATCAATTTTGAGTTAATTTTTTTATGTTTGATATATAGATCTATTTATTTGTTTTGCATGAGAATATTCAGTTGTTCCAACACCATTTGTTGAAAAGTCTATCATTTCTGTTCCTCACTGATCTATACATTTTCCTTGTGTGATTACCACATTGTGTTGGTTACTATAGCTTTACAGTACATTCTGAAATTAGTAGTGTAAGTCCTTCAAAATCTAGGCAATTCTTGTCCTTTTGCATTACTGTATACATTTTAGGATTAGCCTGTCAATTTCTATTAAAAAGTCAGCTAGACTTTTGATAGTGATTGCATTGAATTTATAGATTAATTTGGAGAGAATTGCCATTTTGGTAGTATTGAGGTTTCCAATCCATGAATATAAGATATAACTTCATTTATTTATCTTTTAACATTTCTCACAATCATATTTGATAGTTACTATGTACAAGTCTTATACTTTTTTGTTAACTTTCCCCCAAGTATTCTCTTTTTTCATCCAATTATGAATGAAACTTTTTTTACTTCATTTTGGATTGTTCGTTGCTAGCATATAGAAATAAAATTGATTTTTTTATCTTAATTTTATATCCTATGACCTTGCTAAACTCAGTGGTAGTCATTTCTGTGATTCCTTTGGATTTTCTACAAATAGTACCATGTTGCTGCTAATAGTTTTATTTCTTCTGTTCCTACCTGGTCACCTTTAAAATAATTTTTTCTCTCTTTTTTTATCTTTCCTTTTTTAAATTTCTCTGTTTTGACCCCTCCATACAATGTTGAGTAGAAGTGAAAGATTAGATATCTTTGCCTTATTCTCAATCTTAAATAGAAAGCATTCACCCTCAGTCTTTCACCATTACTGTGATATTATTAGCTGTTTTTTAATTCTTTGTAGATGTTCATTATTAAAGGAAGTATTCCTTGTACTCCTTGTCTGTTGAGAGTTTTTTGTTTGTTTGTTTGTTTTTTAACATACTTGGATGTTAGATACTTGTCAAGCAATTTGTCTCCATTATTGAGACGATTATGTGGTTTTTGTTCTTTATGAATATGGTATATTATATCAACTGACATTTTTTTAAGTTTTTAAAAAATATTTATTTTTGACAGAGTGTGAGCACAAGTTGGGAGGGGCAGAGAGAGAGAGAGGGAGACAGAGAATCTTAAGCAGGCTCCAGTCTATCAGCACAAAACCCTATGCAGACCTCAAACCCACAAACTGTGGGATCATGACCTGCTTCTCCGACTGAGCCACCCAGGTGCCCCTTGATTTTTGCATGTTAAAGCAACTTTACATTACCAGACAATATCCTAGCCAGTTATGCTATATGATCTTTTTTATATATTGTTGAATTGTGTTTCCTAATATTTTATTAAGGATTTTTACATCTATGTCAGATTTTGGTTTTCTTTTCTTATAATGTCTTTGTCTGGCTTTGTTGATTACAGTAATACTGCCATCAGAGCATAAGTTGGGAAGTGTAGTAGCCATTGCACTCCTTAGTGTGTTTGGATGTGGCTGAAGAGCTTCATAGGTCACTTAGCACCAGAGTTAGTTACAACGCATGGCCAGGGTAAAGAAGGTGAAGAAGCATGGCCTAAAGAAGCAGACATCAGAGGTCTCTATTTTAGGATCACCTCTAACCTGATGTCATTACTTCAAACCAGGTCTTTCAACTCTTTAAGAGCTTTCTTTTTTTTTTTTAAGTTTATTTTTTAATTTATTTTAAGAGAGAGAGAGATAGAGAGCAAGCAGGCGCAGGGCAGAGAGAGGGGGAGAAAGACAGACAGAATCTCAAGAAGGCTCCACACTGTCAGCGCAGAGCCCGATGCAGGATTCCAACCCACAAATCATGAGATCATGACCTGAGCCAACATCATGAGTCAGATGCTTAACCAACTGAGCCACCTAGGCGTCCCCAAGAGTTTTCAGTTTTCTTATTATATTGTAAGGGTGGGACAGGTGTGGTTCAGAGCCCTGTAATGCAAGATATGGTCTGTGAACCAGCAACACTGACATCATCTGGGAGCTTGTTAGACACACAGACTCATGAGCCTCATTTCAGACATACTGAATCAGACAGAATCTGAGTCTTAACAAGATCCTAGGTGATTCATTTGCACATTGAAGTTGGGAACCACTGAACTAGATGCTCCTAAGTTGACTTCCACCTTTAAAATTTATATGATTATAAAACTCTGGTATAACCAGTTACATTGGAAACACAATAGAAGTTGTTCTAATTAGAAGCATGAAATATCACATGGATTGGTAATGTCAAGAAGGAAAAAAAGGATTAAACTAGATATAACTGTAAATGTGAGCTTTTCACTTCTCATCCGGGATTCATGATTACCACACCTGGTGTATTGAACATGCGGGATTCATGGAGTGTTTTCATAAAGCAACTTTATTTTGTATTTTCATCGCCTTTTTGTCTTTAATTACTGGGGTTAGGTTTCCGTGACTCTGAACAAAACTTTGGCAGTTTTGTAACTTTCTGGTGAAGGATTTTCTAGTCTTCAATTTAGAAATTTAGAATGTTCAGGTCTTTCATTGAAGAGCATGCCTTCCTTCTTATCCCACAACTAGGAGGGACTCTTACTGTGAGCAATCTGCCCTGGAAAAAGAGAGTGTAGTCAGCATCTTCCCTCCTTTTGGATCACCTCCTCCCCATTCAAAAGCTACTGATGTTGAGGGGAGATAGGGAGGTGAAAGGTGATATGAAAGCAGGATAACACAGATGTGCAAGGAAGTTTTTAGTTTCCTGGTCCAATCTTAAATGGGTCTTGAGCCTTCCCAATTTGGACAAACTTCAGCTACTCTGTGCTGAGGCTTCTTTGGGCCTTTAGGTACTCTTCTTGGCTAGAGCCTCTTTATCTCATGTGGCCTTGAAAACTCAACGAATCATAGCAATTAATGTCATTTATGGCCTTGCAACACTTCTCAGCCTCAGAGTTGCCAGCCAGCCAGTCTGACTAGCAAAATCTGGCACGAGTCCACTGTAAATGTTCCAGACACAAGAGACACAAATCAAGTTCTTGGGAAGCTCCTCTCACTAGGCTGCAGAATGGTGGACCTCATAGCACACCATAATTTGTTCCAAAGAGTTTATTTCTAGAATTTTTTCCCGATCTCCATGTAGTCTGACCCAAACTGCAAGCTAGGTAAAGAGATGTCATGAAACCTATTTTCAGATTTTTTTTATAAATGTAAATTCCATTGGTCTAGTAATTATTTCAGGAATGTCAAAGCTATTGAACCTTCATGCCCCATTGAAATATTCAATATCAAAATGGAGGTTAAACTGTCCTAAGTTTTAAGAAATCATTATGGGGGCATCTGGGTGACTCAGTCTGTTGAGCATCCATCTTTGGCTCAGGTCATGATCTCATGATTTGTGGGTTTGAGTCCCGCATCAGGCTCTGTGCTGACAGCTCAGAGCCTGGAGACTGCTTCAGATTCTGTGTCTCATCTCTCTCTGCCCATCCCCCACTCGTGCTCTGTCTCTCTCTGTCTTCCAAAAATAAATAAATGCAAAAAAATTTTTTAAGAAAATAATTGTCTGTGTGTGTCTATATATATGTGTGTGTGTTAGAGATATATATACAATGCATATATGTTTGCTGTCTTAAGTTTTAAGAAAATCATTATGTGTGTGTACATATATATATTGTATGTATATACATATATGTGTGTGCATATATATACATATATTTATACATATGTATATATATATTTGCTTTGCTGTGGGAGACCGACTAGCAGACACTACTTTCTGATAGACGGTAACAATAAGCAACACCTTGGCACATCTAAAGCTCTGGTGTATGATCAAAGGAAAATCTATTGGAGGAGGAGTTGAAGGATCACTAGAAGGAAAGAAGAAACCAGGCATCATGAACTTGAAGAATATAAAGAATAGGTATTTGGGGAAGAATATGGATTTGGATTACACTGTCTCCCACATGAATGTATTTCTAGCTTCAATTTTCTGGGACATCTGCATCCTAGAGAATGCAGTAAATAAAACTAAAAGAACTTTCACTAAAAACCATACCCCACGTGGCCCAGAAAACTTTATTTCAAGAATGCTGCAAAAAGCATGTGACCCGCAGAGAAATACACCATTTCTTTCATTCCACCACTGAAAAGGACTCAGGAGTGTCTCAGGCAAAATGGTTTCTCTGCACGAGGGAAGTAGGGAGAAAAAGTGGCCACAGGGGCTCAAGAAGTAGGTCTGTGCTCGTAGACCACAGAGCAGTAGTGTTCATGGGCAGGGACTCCCTTGTGTCCACAGGAGTGCAGAAAGACCATTGTCTCTCATGAAGCAGCACCCTGTCTCCAATAGCATCATAGCCATCACACAAAGGGACTTGTTCATGAGCCCGTAGGACCTCTCCTGAACCGCTGTAGGTTTGGCAGTGCAGGGGGGAAGCTGAGAAAGCCAGAGTGCTCTTTAAGTAGATAGGGATTGTGAATGAATGAACTTTCAGTACAAACGTTTCTGTGATCCTGTTTGCTATTCAAAGGATAAAAAGGCCGAAGAAAATCTGGGTTTTGAAAGGCAAGGTTGGTCTCCTCAATAACAGAGGAGAGTTGTAAACATTGAGAAGAAACTCACAGAAATAGGATTTGAAGTCATCAAGAATAAGGTCACTCTTGCTAAGGAATCGTAAAACCGCATGAAAGAGCAGCACCCACAAATGTGCTCCTTTTTCTCTATAGTTTCTCTCATCCTGAGTGGAGGAAGCACTGTAGCAATTATCTTAGTCATAAACCACTGACATATGGGGAGCAGAAAGTATAGAAGCTAACCTTAACCTTTTCATCCTCCAAAAACAGCTACATCTTTTTTAATGGAATTAGCATTAATGCATTTGCACCTAAAAACATCTTAACACTAACCACTCTTCCTTTGACGGTGACATTCCCTTCTCTATCCATCATCACCATGTTGGAATCTTCACATTTTGTTCTGCCAATTTTCAAAAATTCTCCCTCTCATCCATTCTTTGCATTTCCTTTCTCACCTCACTTTTCAAAATGAAGAGGAAGGAGTATTTATGGAAAAAAAATGCCACTTTCCCCAAATGTTTTTCCAATGAGCAAAAAATGACTTTTGTTTTACTTTTTCCTTTGGACAAACATGTCATTTTAGCTCTTAACGGCATGGAGACACAACCGCATGTTAGTACTTTACTCTGTGTTCAGTTGAACATTTCGGTGTCTGAATCTAAAGTCTGGGAAGATAGGGAAAGTATCATCAGAGATGTTTGGGCTTTAGGCCAAAAAAGAGAATCAGACCGCCACATGAAACAAGACTCAAAACTGAAAACAGGGCTCAGCTGCAAAACATATGTTTGGGGAAGAAAAGCACTTTTCTTCTTTGTAGTCGCCTTACCTTTGATACATCCCCCATTTGGCAGTCTTGACTAATAAAGCATTTTTAACAAAAGCAAGCTTGTGAAATTCTTGGTTTTCATCCTTCCATGTTTTAAATTCACCAGATTCAGCAGTGCCCTTTTCTGAACATTAAGGTTAGCCGTCTTTAACAAAGATTTGTAAGGCACATATGCACTGATGTTAAATCAGATGAAACAGACTTAAGTGTTTCTGGAGGATGGAGAGGTGGAGGTTAACTTCTGCCCATTTGACTAACTGTATGTCAGCGGAGCGTGACTGAAATAAATGGAGCACAAGCGTTCGATCCTGGGTTGGACGACATGATTCAGTTTATTACCAAGGTGAAAGCAGAGACCAGCGACCGGCTGCCATGCTGTGCAATTGCATTTTCTGCTACATTTGTGCTACACCCCTGAACTGGGGACCTGGGTCACCATCCTATTATGTTAGACAGAGTATGCACGTGGTTGAAGGCCTTCTAGGTAGCAACATCTGGGTGATACTTCCCGGTACAGAAAGGGCCTTAAGGAACTGAGCTCACGTAGTTGCACATCTGTTTCAGGTTTGAAAAATATGGTGTTCTCCTTGCGAGGATGTCCTTGAAGATTTCTAGTGGCCAATTGCAAATTTCACCATTTTTCAGAGGTATGGATATAATGCCACAAACACAGTTTGTGTGATGTTTTAAAGGCTGTGTACTTCTCAGAGGAAGAACATTTTGGGAACTGGTTTGGGAAGGCCCTGATATAAAATGTATGCTTCTGAAATGTGGTGTATGTGTTTCATCATTACTCAAGAAGCAAGGTCAATCATAGCATTTTCTAGTGTCTGATGTGAGAATAATTAATATATCTTTCCCTATTTTATTCTGGTTTGGGTGCTCCTGGGGGGTTGTTGACTTCAAAAAGAAAAGAAAAAAGATAAATTAATTAAGCAACTGGCTTGGTGACAATTAAATGAAAAACCACACCAGAACATTCTATTGATACATTCAGGAAACCTGGTGTTCCACTGAGACGGAGTCAGATTGGGACCAGAGGTTAAACACCTGTCTTATTAATGGATCTTTGGAAGAATAGCTACCTAAATATAAAATAATTCATCTGGTGAGTTCACTGAGCCTCAAGTCAGCCCAACAAATGCTAGGTTTATGCTTGCTGTCCAAATTAATTACCTCCGAATGATAGCTTGGAATTGGCCAACCATTAGTGTTCAGACTTGCCTCTATTCAAGCAAGAAGGACGGAAACCAAAAGAGTGGGGCGGCCAACTGAAGAAAGAGAAGGATGAATATTCTCAATATAATGACTGCAAAACAAAGCCCAAAGCCTTTGGGCTCAAAGAATGTGACTCACCTTCCATTTTTCTGCAGATCCAGTTGTCTACACAGAGTGGTGGTGTTAGAATTTTGAAGGAGAGGTTTTAGCTTTACAATACACCTGGCTATGATGTCTGTATAATATAGGTCTTTCAGAGTTAGAATGGAAATTGCATAGTGTACTTTTTCCTATTTGATTCCTAATACATGAGTATTGTGCTCTATGCAAACTCTAAGTGGTTAGAATATGGCTATGATTGCCATAGGATAGAGCTTCAAAAATTCCTGAATAAATGTTTTGTTGACTGTAAAAGAATTCTGGTGTCAGGACAGAAGCATCAAATACAGCTTCAGATCAGGCAGAAGAAGGGAAATTAAAAAATAATAAAAATAGGGGCACTTAGGTGGCTCAGTTGGTTGAACGTCTGACTTTGGCTCAGGTCATGATCTTGCGGTTCACGAGTTTGAGCCCCACATCTGGATCTATGCTCAGAGGCCGGAGCCTGGAGCCTGCTTCAGATTTTGTGGCTTCCCCTCTCTCTGCTCCTCCCCCACTGATGCTTTACCTCTGTCTCTGTCTCTCTTTCAAAAAATAAAGATTAAAAAAATTTTTTTAAATAATAAAAATAAATAACCTTAGTCTCAGGACTGGACTTCAGGACCAGGGAGGAGCCAAGGGCTCTGAGGCAGAGCTCTGGAAGCTGGCAGCTCTACCTCAAAAACTAACGACACAGCTTCCCCAATCTTCAGATTCTTCATCAGCCATTTCTGGCTCTTTTTCTCAGTCAAGCTATGAAATATTCATTCCTATTATTCTTAGTTTTTAGGTTAGAAAAGTAGATCCTGGGGGCACCTGGGTGGCTGAGTTGGTTAAGTATCTGACTTAGGCTCAAGTCATGATCTCACAGTTTGTGGGTTCAAGGCCCACATCGGGCCCTGTGTTGACAGCTCAGATCCTGAAACCTGCTTCAGATTCTGTGTCTCTCTCTCCCTCTCCCTCTCTCTCTCTCTCTCTCTCTCTTTCTCTCTCTCTCCGCACCTCTCCTACTCATGCTCTGTTTGTCTCTCAAAAATAAATAAACATTAATTTTTTTAATAGTAAAGTAAATCTCAGAGAGCTTACACATTTTACCCTGCATAACGTGATGTGAACAAGTTAAGGACCAAACAGGATATAGACCCAGGCATTTTGATCCTGGTTCCCACATTCTCAGCAGCCATTCTGTATAGCCTTTCAACGACATCAATAATCAATGGCACACTCAAGAGTGTCAATAATTCTGAATTCTGTGATTTTGAGATTCTGCGATGTGTGGAATGACATGTGTGATTAATAAGCTTACCAATACAGGTTCAATTCAAACAATCCAGGTTCCTAGTTGTACAGAGGATTCAAATTTCAGAAGAAAAGATCTTTAACCAGAATTACAGCTTTGATTTTAATATCTCTCTTCTTGTATTTAATGACATTTTTCTGATACTGAAGTGATAAATGCTTACTTTACAAACCTGAGTAAGGCAAGAAATATATCCAGGAAGTAAGAATATTTTCACATAATCCTGTTAAGTAGAGATGACTATTCTGAACATTTTATTGGGTGTTCCTGTTGCTATGTGTGTGCTTAGATGTGTTCATATATGTATGTGGATGCTGTAAAGATATTACTGAAGGTCACAGAAATCTAAGTAGTAAAACCATGATTCAAACCCAGATCTGACTGAAACAGACTTTTGAATTTTTACATATGTACATATCTAAAATCACCTATCTGTATGTATAACACAGAAGTGAGATTTTACTTAAACATTACGGCTGTTAATTAAGTCATGCATCTAGTCTTCAATGACCATTTTCTCATTTGCATTTAGTTTTATAATTATATTGGAAATTATGTAGATACGGTTAACTGATCTCACTGTCCACTCCTTTCTACCCCTTGTTGCCTTTTCTTGAATTTTTTCCTTCTAAATCCACTTTGTTAGAGTATGATTGACATACAAAAGCCATGCATACTTCATGCACAAAATGCGATGTGCTTGGAAATAAGTATACATGTATGAAGCCATCATCACAATCCATGCCATAAACATATTCAGAAGTTTCTGCCCTTCATTATTTTTCCAGATATTTTAGGGTATGATTGACAAATAAAATTGTAATATACTTAAATGGTACAATATGATTTACTATACTTATATATTATAAAAAGATTCCCAACATTGAGTTAATTAACGGCACATATTTAAACTTTTTTTTGTACAGTGTGATCAGTTATAGTCACCGTCTTATACATTAGAGCCTCAGACCATGTTCATCTTACAACTGCAGGTGTGTACTCTTTACCACCCTCTCTCTAATTCTCTCATCTCTCAGCTTGGTAACCACCATTCTACTTGCTGTTCCTTATGAGTTTCACTTTGTTGTTGTTGTTCCATGTATGAAGGATACCGTGCAATACTTGTCTTGCTCTGTCTGGCCTATTTCACTTGGCATAATGCCCTGTGGTTTCATTCCTGTTGGGGCAAATAACAGGATTTCCCTCTTTTTAAAGCTAAATAATATTTCTATGTTTGTGTGTGTGTACCACATACCACATTTTCTTCTTTTTTAATTTTTTTCAATGTTTATTTATTTTTGAGAGACAGAGAGACAAAGTGTGAAGGGAGCAAGGGCAGAGAGCAAGGGAGGCAGAATCTGAAGCAGGATCCCGGCTCTGAGCTACCAGCATAGAGCCCAACATGGGGCTCGAACCCATAAACCACGAGATCATGACCTGAGCCAAGGCCAGATGCTTAGCAGACTGAGCCACCCATGGGCCCCCCACATTTTCTTTATCTACTTAACTACTGACAGACTGTTTTTATACATTGACTATTGTGAGTAATATTTGCTATGATCTAATGTTTGCAATAATATTTTCTATGAACATGGAGTACAGTTATCTGTTCCAGTTAATGGTTTTGTCTCCTTTCGAAATATGTGGAATTGCTGGATCATATGGTAGTTCTTTTTAAAACTTCTTGAGGAAACTTCATCCTGTTCTTCATAGTGGCTGTACCAGTTTATATTCCCACCAAACTGTTCAAACTGTTTAAATAGCTGTTTTCAGAAATACTTAAATACTATATTTTCTAACCCCCTGGAAGTCTGAAATATTGGGTATCTGTGCACAGAAATGAAAATCTTACATATATATATCCTATGTATTCCACTGGATTTCATCTCCTTACCTCTTATCAGAATATTGATGTCTTTACCTTGTTCTTCTGAATTCTACATTAAAATGTCAATTCTGTCCTTTACTAAATTTATTTTACATTATATTTTCATTATATCATGGAAAGACTATAGTGTAACTTTTAATCACAAATTCATGTCCTTCACATTGTATACATTTTCTAACCCAAGATCTTTTTCTCTTCATGACTTAATACTGCATTTTATTTAACTCAGTGTCTTTTTGTGTGTATATGAAAACTCAAGTTAGAATTTAAAAACATATTCTTTTTTTCTTGAAGGAAATCCATTTCAAAGGAAGACACCTCTGATGATTTTAGGATTATCCTTTTCTTTTGAACTGCAATTTAATTTCAAAAGCCTGGTGATTTCTCTCTGCTTATCCTTTGCTTGGGCAGCCTATGTTTACCCAGGATTGACTTACAATAAATTTGGAATTGAGATTGATGTGGACTTCTATCCAACTTTCATGTTCAAATAAAAAAGGTCAAAAACTAGACTTGTCATAATTTTCTTTGACTAGCTCTAGTATTCTGTAGGCTGGGAGTGGAAGGGAGCTTGAGTCCCCTGGGCAATCTTTGCTGGTGGCTTTGTCTCTGGTCTAAAGGATTGTGTACCGGTTGTGGCCACTGCCAATGAGCCCAATGACACCCTTTCCAGCGGGATTCATATTTTCCCAATGTGTGGTGGTTGGCCTGCTCTCACCTCTGGCTGCCTCCTGTCTGAGCTGAGAGCTGTCAGTCAGGTTCTGCTGGTTCTCTTCCATATGGCTTTCTAGTTTTCTCTCACTGTTGGATAATTAAGCAAATGTACTCATTTTGCCCAGAAGTCCAGAACTGCGGTATATATGTTTAAGAAATGAAATTGTGAAAGAGGACTTTGGAGTTGGATAACCTGACTTCTACTTTTCTTAGCTATTGCCTTTTGGAGGATTATCTAACTTTTCTGAGGATCAGTTTCCCAATCTATAAATTGAAGGACACTGTCTTCTCCTCTGTATGGACACTGGGAGGCTTCTGGGAGATACCAAGGCATCACCAGTCCTTGGCAAAGCTCTCTAATCAATAGTGGGGTGGTTTCCCAGTGAGGCAGATTCTTATAAGAATCCTTTTCAAAGCATGTCACAATCCTACACCTCCCAAGCAACATCCATTCCTTTCCTTCATTACACTGTTGTATTTTGTCCAGTTCTCTGTCAACACTTAACAACACTTAGTATGTTCTCAATCAATGCTTAAAAGCCAGTATGGTAGACTTAATTTGCGATGCCTTTGGGATTTAGTGAATCATCTTTTCAGGTAGTATCTCATACATTGTTTTCAATTATGATGCTTTTTTCTCATGGATGCACTTCAATAGGGAAAGAAGAAAAGAAATAAGGTCATGGCTGGTGAGAGCTTGAGGAGCCCCTAAACCAAAGAGAAGGAAAAAGGGGACATTCTTGGTCATAAACAACAGCCTAAGCTGTCTCCCAGCCATCTGTTATGCCCAGATTTGTAATATCGCCCCCAAAACCAGAGACTACCAGGGAGACCGAGTCATGCATGCAAAAGCAAAGGGCAGTTTTATTATGGGCTTATAAGCTCGGGCTCATAGACTTCACCAACACAGTGGATCCATGCGGAGAGCCCCAAACATGGTGCGGTAGGGCTTTTATGAGTTTTGGGAAGGGGGAGTTACAGGAAATTGTGACAAAGGTACAGGGGATCTAATCATCACTATACGATACCATTGACAGCAGGTTTAACTATTCATTAATACTTTTGGTGGAAGCCAATCACAACATTTAGACTATTGGCCAATCACAGAGTGGGCCCAGGACCCTCACGTAGGCCGTGACTAGTCTTAAGCAATAGGTGATTATCTTATAGCTTCCATCTTAGGCCTGCCCTTAGAAATGTTAAAGGTGTTAGCTGGCCTTTCCTGATTGGGTGTTACAAGGGTGGTCCTTCCTTCCTTGGGCAATGTGTGCCCTTCTATTGTCTCATGGAGTCAGTTTCAGACCTGCGTCCTTACACGCCCTTTCTGCACACATGCCCATCTGCCATGAGGTCAGCTGTGGTTTGTCCTTTCCTGGGCCTGGGCATCACTCCCTGTCCCAAACAGCCTTGGATGTGAGAAGCAGGAAAAGGACAAGGTGGATTTAATGAAAATACTTTTTACCACCACACTTTTCTGTTGTCTTTGTGCTCTCACTGGTCAGGACCCAATCATCTGGTGTTAAAAACACTCTAAAATGTGATTTCTTAAAGTCATTTTGCAGTAACAACGGGCCATGTGATCTGCTTCCCAGCCAGAAATGAATGAAAGTGGCCCCTATGATATTACCAAACTTCAAAATGCATTAGAGGAAAAGAGGGAGGAAGGAAGGATGATCTTTACTCGCATCTTTCTATAAATCACAGGGTTACCTCTAATAGTTTAAGTCACAAGGGAGCACAAGGGCAGTTGCCTCTAGTCCTTATTAGTCAAGCAGACTCCTGAGCTGCACTTTTATAACTGTCCCTCTTTGTGGCTCCTTATTTCACCTTTAAAGATGAGTCTCTGTGTCTAGACTTCAGGGCATCTTCACGTCCCTCCGACCACAAAGCTCATTTGCAGCCACAACTGGGGATTGCAGAGGCTCTCTCCGGTGGGCACTCCAGCCCTGTCAATTAGGTAGGAAATAGCCCACACTAGCTTGAGCAGTTTGAGTTTGATTAACTGATCCTCTACATTAAGCAAAAACATTAGGAGAAAGGGCCCTAATTGGCTGGGTTATCTGTATGCTTACACATCCTGGGAGAGAGACTGCGTCTCCTCTCTGCAGGAGCCATGGGCGTCTCACCAGGTCATTTCTGTGGACTTGCCTGCCCGAGAAGACACATTGCCTAACATTTAGAGCCTGCTAACAGAACCAGAGCTACTTTGGCCTGCTGCCGGCTTTCGAATCGCAGGTACCAGGACGCCAGAGAGCGGGCTTCAAAAGCACCCTGGCTGGTGGCTGCTGACCTCAAGTCAACCCAGCTGGTTGACCTCAGAGTTTTTTTCATATTTAACAGGAAGAGAAAGGGCCAGATACCCTCCTATGGTTCAGCCCTCGGTGATGTGGCGAACAAAGGCAGGAAGGAAAAGGCTGGTAAAATTAAATTTCCTTATAATCTGCAGCCCATTGACAAACACTTGAAGCAAAATACAAAGTATAACACATTTCCAGGAACTTCCTACTGTCCTAATGTAAATGTCTTACAAGAGAGAGAAAACAACCTTAACTTGACAATAGCAAGGCCTCAGGTATTTTAGGGTCCTCTTTAGCATATCAAAGTCCTCCTTTTGACTTCATGGTATATATATGGTGCCAATCTTTCTGCTCAGGGGTCCTGTTCCCGTGCTTTAATACAATCACCTCTAGTACCAAAGAATTCTTCAAGAATTCTTTCTTGGCCATCGGTTCTGGACTCCACCAAACCCCACCATTACCCCAAAACCTCATCAGTACAGGTCACAGATATAAAAATTAGATAAATTCCTTCACCCTGTTAAAAGGTAAACTGAGGCATATTGAATATTTTCAGAGTTTATTCCAGCACTCATTGATTGGAATTGGGCAGCACCAACCAGGTTAGGAGCTGCTCCACCCACGGAGAGGAAAGATGGAAGCAAAGTAAGGAAATTATTGATTGGCTGGAGTTTAAAGGCTGGATGGTTGTTTGCAATTGATTGCCCTTAGGTTTTGGTTTCGTAGCCTTGAGGCATTTACAGGCTTAGATTTTGGTTTGCTTATGCACGCAGTCAGGCATTAGAACCACCTCTGTCTAACGGCCTCCTTGTTTCATTAACTTTACACTCCTGACACTTTAGAGTAGAGAAGGAACTCGGACTAAGCCCACCCTCATCCCTGGAGACAGAGGAAGCTTTTGCCCTTGAATCTGGGTTCCGATGCTGGAGGTTCTGCCTTTAATCAGCTAAATAACAATGGGAAAGCCACCTAAAACTTTTGAACCAGTTTTTGCCTTTGTAATGTGAGAGCCAGTTTATTGTAAAGATGAGAATTCATGTATGAAAAGTGCTTGGAACATAGTAAGTTCTCCATGATTCCCAGGTAGGCATCTGCTCTGTGACGTTGGGTGATTCACACCGCATCAACTCCTGTGTCTTCACTCTGGCGGAGAGGAGCTAGAGATAGATGAGTTCAGGATCTGCCCTGGCCCCAGAGTCTCAGATCCTTGCAGAGCCCTAAAAGATGGCTCCTGGAAAATATATTCTGTTTATTTGACACATTTCAGTCTCACTTCCTCAGTTTGGGTTCTCCTTACAGTTTTACTTTCCGAAACAGTTTGTTCTGTGACAAAAGGTTTGCAAAAAATACAAGGATAATTGCTAAAGTTTCTCTCTTTTTGACAGTAATTCAATGCCTTTAACAAAATTCATAATCCTTTTGTACCTAAATGTTTATATGTGTTGTTAAACCATAATGTAAAAGTATATAAACATTTTCACATGTTCTACCAGATCAAATATGGTATGTATGATAATAATTAGAACCACCAACCTAACATATTGTGAAAAATGCCACATATGCATTTAATTATAGTTTCTGATTTTCGAGCATGCATTCAGGAAAAGGAGGAAGTGGCTCTCTATTTAACTTCTTCGCTGCTAACAGAACATGCATGTGTTTTGGCAAGTTTCCTAGGGAACATCTGTCTAAAAGGGAACATTGGAGAGTTAATCGACATCTACAGAGCCTGGGCAACTGCTGTATGGCCCATGCTGTCTCTGTTAAGCTTCTTAACCGTGTCTCCCTTTAAGCAGAATCACAAAACATACTATTGATTCAGCTCTCCGAATAAAAAAACAGATCACAAGCAAAACTCAAACTGGTTTATTTACAGAAGAGCTTTATGAAGTTTGTAAACAACTTAGCCTCTTTTTCTCAAAGCATTATGTGGCGAAGACGCCCTGGCTGGGGGCGCTGGGGTCGGGGAGAGGGTTGTGGGGAAGGGTTGTAAAAGGCTTGCGGATATGTTTCCAATGGTTCATACCAAAGGAATGAATGGAAAAAGGCTCCTTAGAAATGGGTGGGGGTGGGAGCGGCCTGGATGGGATGGAAGAAAACTAAATAGTGCTTGAAAATATCGCCTTGGTTCCTGACTAGGGGAAGCATGATGGATGAAGGATTTGAAAAATAATAAAGAGCCCAGCGATTTAGAGGAGCAGGCTGGACAGATATAAATAGAATGGGATCAAGTTTTCCCTTTCTCAGCTAGGCTTGACAAGAAATGTACTAATGGTTTACAGATGAAAGAGTCTAAATGAAAAATTAGTGGGAATGTTAGAATTTGAACTCAACACCTTCTCTAGGATATATAGGATGAGGGAGCATAAGGCAATCTGACAGGCCACAAACATCACCTTCCCTCTCCAACCAGGTGGGATACGTGTGATACTCCTTGGGCACTCCTGGCTGCTCAAGAACAAAGGAAAGGGCAAAAACAAATGGTTAGCTGATAGAGATCACAGTCCTACAGGACCTAAGTCTCCATCACCCCTCCACAGTGATGTGGGAAATAAAGGCAGAAGTAAATGGCAGGTTGGACTAAATTTCCTTATACAATTTTCTTTAATGTTTATTTTTGAGAGAGAGAGAGGGAGAGACAGAGTGTGAGCAAGTGAGGGACAGAGACAGAAGGAGACACAGAATCTGAAGCAGGCTCTGGGCTCCCGGTTATCAGCACAGAGCCCGATGCGAGCCTCAAACCCACGGACCACGAGATCATGAGCTGAGCTGAAGTCAGACACTCAACCCAACTGAACCATCCAGGTGTCTCAAACTAAATTTCCCTATAACCTACAGCCCATTGACAAATACTTGAGGCTGGCAGAGTAAAATGTTTCTACAGGAATTCCTTACTGTTAATGTAACTGCTTTGCTAGAAGGAAAAAACAATTTTAACTTGACAATCGATAGGCCTTCACTATCTTGCGAGTCTTCTTTAGCATATGAAAATCTCTTCCCTTGGACTTTACCTTCCCCAACCCCACAGTATATAACCAGTCTCTCTTCATGGTCCTGGGGCAGCTCTTTCTACCCAAAGGCCCTGTCCCTGTGCTTCAGTAAAATCACCTGTTTGCACCAAAGACATCTTCAAGAATTATTTCTTGGTCGTCAGCTGCAGACCCCATGAATCCCACTGTCACCCTCCCAAACAGCTCATTGTATAGGTGTAAGATTTAATATGTGGAGGCAGAGACGAGAGGAAAGAGAGAGACCAAGTTATGGAGCCAAGAAAGCCTTTATTGGGGTCACGGCCCCCGGGCGAGGTTCCGTGACTCGAGTAGGGGTTGAGTCAGGGAAGTCGTGCTGGTATGGGAGGGCGAGGTGTTTTATGGGTGACAGAGTTCCAGGTTTGGTCTCGGGAGAGCAGATTACTAAGTAAGGGCATTTTGGGCCTTGGCGGGGTGGGATAGTTGCCTCCTTTGTCAGGGTGAGGGAAGCTAGAGCTTCATAATTAGTTGTTTTCAAACGGCAGGACATTCCAGGTCTGCAGGTGGGGGTTGTTGCTCTCCCCCCACCCACAGCAAAATGGCCTCTCTGTCACCATCTTAAGGTAACTATTACAATATGTATATATATTTGTAATTGCAGGTACGTTTTTCTCCACAGAATTGTGCCACAGCAAGTGATGAAGCTTTGGGGTGATGGTGGGGTGGTCCAGAGGCAACGACCAAGAAAGAATTCTTGAAGATGTCTTTGGTGCAAAAGGGTGATTTTATTAAAGCATGGGGACAGGACCCATGGGCAGGAAGAACTGTGCTGGGTTCCTGACTCGTAACTCATTATATACCCTCAGGTTGGGAGGGGGTCAGGGATAGAGTAAGTCTCTAAGGAGTTTTGGAAGCAAGGTTTCCAAGACCTTGAGGGGTTAGCTGTTGCTAGGGAAACGGCATTTATTACCATTTAATAAAACCTCAGTCATGAGACCCTTTAGATGTATATGGGGGGAGCGGGGTGCATAAGCTTAGAGTATGATTGCCAGCATATATCTTGGGGCAGTTGAGATAAAGGAAGTTGACTTACAGGATCTTTGAGGTTGGGATCATGTTAAGCTAAGGTTCTCTCTTGCCCCCAGCAAAGTGCCATCACTGAGGCAGCTGAGCTCCTAGAGGGAGGTCACTCTGTTGGTCTCAAGGACTTGTCAGTGGGCTGTAGGCGGTAAAGGAATTTAATTTTTCATTTGCCTTGGTTTCTCACCTTCCACGGCAAGCACTTAAACCCCTTTCCTTTGTTCTTGGGTAGCCGGGAGTATCTAGGAATAACACTCAGATCCCACTCAGATCCCACTCGGATCTGTGCTCTACCCCTCAGCCTGCCTCGTCCTCCCTCACCAACAGACTTCGCTGGTGGGGAAACCAGCAGGCACACAGCTGCCAATAAAATACAGGGCACCCAATTACATTTGAATTTTGGATAAACAATAATATTTTTTATTTACTAAATCTGGCAATTCTAGTCGGACAGTTCATTGAGTAACAGACATCTACCAGTTAAAATCAGGTAAGCAAGCCTTAAACCGGGCCGAGACAAAAGGCAAAGAGAGAGAAATCACAGAGAGGGGTAAAACAGGAAACTGCATATTCCAAGAGTAGAACAAAGTGGTGGGCGGCTGGTAGAGAAGAATCTGGAATTGGAAAGTGTGTAGACTGAGCTGAAGGAAGCCAAGGCTGAACAGTAGAGAGACAGAAACTCTGCAGAGTGTTGAGAGGTGCCATGGCCGAAGCAATTGTATTAGTTTGCGAAGGCTTCCATGGCAAAGTGTCGCAGACCGGGGGTGCCTGGGTGGCTCAGTCAGTTAAGCATCCCACTCTTGGTTTCGGCTCAGGTCATGTGTTCACAGTCCATGAGTTTGATCCCTGTGTCCAGCTCTGCAGAAGGCTCCGCAGTGCTTGGGATTCCCTTTCTCCCCTCTCTGTCTATGCCTTCCCCCACTTCCCTTCTCTCTCTCAAAATAAATAAAATAAACTTAGAAAAACAAAGACAAAAACCATAATGTAAATGTATATAAACATTTTCATAAAAAACAAAGTGCCACAGATGAGGTGGCTTAAATAACAGAAAATTACTTTCAAATAGTTCTGTAGGGTAGAGGTGAAGATGGCCACAGGGTTGATTTCTTCTGAGACATCTCTCCTTGGCTTACAGATGGCCACTGTCCTCCTGTATCTTAACATGGTCGTTTCTCTGTGTTCTAATCTCTTAACCAATATGTCCTCATTTTATATTAATTCCCTTTTTGAAAGGCCTTGTCTCCAAATACTGTCACATTCTGAGATAGTTGGGGGTGAGGGCTTCCGCATATGAATTTGGGAGGGGACGTAATTCAGCTCATAACACGATGTTATGCTTACTGAATTGAAATCAATTCAGTTCAGTTCTGCAAGCATTTCTAACCACTTAATGTAGCTGATTTCTGTGCCAGGTGTTGGGGAAACCAAAATTAATAGGGCATGGTTCCTGCCCTCAAACCTACTGTGCCCTGGGAACCGAGGCAGATACACATACAAGAATACTGACTTAGAGACAACAGATCTAGGTCAAATCCTGGCTCATCTACTTACTGGCTAAGTGAGCTTGCATAGTTTTCTGATCTGATAAAGAGGTATAATCGCATCTACTTCGTAGAGTAGTTTTGAGGATTAGCAATACTGATATCAAACCCAGTTCCTGGTGCATAACGGTAGTTCTTCCTATTACAAATCATTCAGAAAACACGTAGGGAGATAACTGTTACAACTAGGGGAATTTAGACAACTTCTTCAAACACTGATCGTTATAGCTGAGCCTTAAAACACCAGGAGGATTTTGCTGGGTGGAGAAGAGCTAGCTGATCATAGAAATATGAAATGGCTGGAGGAATGTATGTATATGCCTACAGCAGAACAGGACTGATGTGAGTGGTGGGAAATAAGGCAAGAAAAGAAGGTTACCCTGCATTATGAAGGCAGGAACATACTGCTAAATCGTCTGAAGACTTTGCTGTATACAAGAGAAAACATTGGTGCTTTCACGTAGTTTTTTATTTGTTGTTGTTGACTCTTGATTTATTTTTATTCTTTTAGCAGAGATTTAACTGCTTTTCAGAGGTGGTATTTGGGAGTGCCTGACTATAATGGAAACGAGAAGAAAGCTAATATAAAAGAATACCTCCTGTCCAAGGTAAATTCTGGCAAACTGCATATAAAAGGACTAGACTCATTCCTTACATAGTATTAATGGATAAAATGGTTCTTTATCTTTTCACAATGACAAAACAAAGCAAAAATCTCTCAGCTCCTGCCTCTCCCTAACTCTTCCCACTCAGAACATAAAAATGCTCAGGTGTCTCCTTACTCCTAAAAGAAGATTCCTCCTTTGATCTTCCATCTTGTCCTTACCTATGATGTAACTTTATGTTTTGTTGCTCTTATTGTTGTTGCAATATAGGGGGGGGAAATGTGTTTCTTATTACCAGGTTAGACATGTTTATTGCAGATGAATTAGGAAATATGATAAAGAAAACAAATTGCTCATAACTCCCTTCAGATGCCTAAAGATAATTCAGTCCTCCAAAGAGGTACACACACATGTATTTTCACAAAATGGGATAGAATCAAACTATACATTGTTTGGCTACGCATTTCTTTAAAACAAGCTTTTTACTGAAGAATAATATAGAAAGCTAAACAGCCAAATGTTACCAACACCCATAAAAAAATAAAGCATCCTTATCTTCCCAGGAACTTCCCACTTCTCCAAGGTCATCACTCGTCTGGCTTCTCACTCTGTAGATCAGTTTTGCCTCCTTTGGATCTCTAAATAGGGTATTTCCATTAAAACTGTGTGTACCATTTTCCAACTGGCTTCTTGCATTCCACGTGATGTTGGTGAGATTCATTTATGCTGCTTATTGTGTATAGTGGTGGTTTATTCCTCCTGCATTCCTGCATAATAATTGACTATGTGACTCTGCCACCATTTACCCATTCTTCCGTTCATGAACATTTGCATTGTTTTCTGGTTTGGGCTATTATAAGTCGTGTTGCCATGAAGTTTATTGTATACATATTTTGTAGCACATTTGTATACATTCCTATTAGGTATATATTCAGGAATGAAATTGCTGGAATAAAACACAATGCACATGTTTTTCAAAACTGATTATACTGGTTGACTGCTGGAACTTTACATAAGGTTCCAGTTGCTCTGGATCTCCACACATCCTTGGTATTAACCACCTTCTTAATTTTAGTCATTCCATTGGATGTGCAGCAGTAGCTCATGTTGTTGTTTTTTTATTTCTATTTCTATTTCCTTCACTATGAGTGGGATTGAGCATCTTTTCATATGTTTATTGGCTAATTCAATATCTGCTTCTCTGAAGTCTTGTGAAGATTTGCTTGTCTTGTTCACTTTTTCTATTACATCTTCTGACTATTTGTTGTGATATGTAGATATTTTCTCTATATATCCTGGATGCAAGTGCTTTGTCAGATACATGTGTTGCCAATATCTTCTTACTCTGTAGATTGTTTTAAAAAAAATCATAAAATATCTTGAAAGTAAACTTTTAAAATTTTAATCAACTCCAGTTTATCCATCTTTTCCTTTATGTCCAGTGATCTGTAAGTCCCACTTATAAAATTTTTTTGTGCCCAAGTGGCAAAGATACATACTGTTCTAAAATTTACATTCATTAACTCATTTAATGCTTCGACCACCTTCATGAGTAGGTACTATTATTAGCTGCATTTTATGGATAAGAAAACTAAGAAGTAAAGTTCAGTGACTTGACTAAGGTCACACCATCAGAGAATACAATGAACCAGATTTAACCCAAATGTCTGTGGAAGAGTCTGGGCATTAGAGCCTCCTAAGATAACTGTGAGAGCCTTCAATTCGTCTTTGTTTGATTCATCCATTAAAGAAATAGAATTTCTGTTTGGTGTCAGATTGTGTCTCCAGCTGTGTATTTACTGCCTTTGCCACTTCTGCTCACTCTTCAGAGTATATATTATATAACACCTATATACATGCAAAATTATAGATATTTCCACTTCCTAGGTTCTACTTTATTTGGACATCACTCTTGATCGTTACTATCTAATTGCATAGCTCATTACTTTCTGAGGAAGTCTCATTTTCCTTTGCTTATTGCCTTTCCCCATTGTTAGAATATAAGCTGTACAAGGATCAAGGAGCGCTTTGTAGAGAGGGACAAAGAGGGAGGCAGGATTGGGCAGGGAAAAGATGTGTAAAAATGTGGGTCCCATTGGTGTCCATCTTTAAACTGATCCCTCAGGGAGCTCTGGGGCGTGGATTGCACCATGGTCAAGGGGATGGGCCCTATATACCCATATATTATTCAGTGATTGGCAGTGGGCTGCCCTGGTATGCAAGTGTGTGTCTGTGCATCAGAGGAATCCTTAGGGAGAACACTTCTGCTTAGATCAGCTTGGGGAAATTCTCTGGAAAAAATAACCAACTACCGGCCATTAACCACCACCACTCCCAGAAGCTGGGAGTAGGTACATGGGCCAGGAAAAGGTGATCTTGACCAGAGGGCACTGACAGCAGTCACCACCCTCACCCTCTGTTAAAATGTTCCTGTTTCATTCATTACTTAAGATGAGTATGAAACAGTATTCAACACGTTCATTCAGTTGACTGGGTTTGTGTAGATTGCACAGAACACTTTCCCAGTCCTGATTGCTGCTTCTGTCTCTACTGCAGGAGTACATGTGTTGCATGCATTTAAAGATTTCCGAATGGAATGAGATCAGAATGAAATAAGAAAACCCTACAAGCTATTTTAAATAACAGCTAGTAAATAAAAAACATCTGGTAGATGACTAAGACCCACATCTTGAACCTTGGCAAAGAGCGTGTGATGTACCTTTAAGGAGGAGTGTACCACATTAGCAGCTTTTCCGGTGACTTTTGGTGTCTAACAGGGAACTCAGGAAATGTAGGCAGGAAGATGAGGAGTCATTCGGAGAGCTCAGTGGGATGAGAGGGCACAGAGCATGTCTCCTCCTGTTTTATTGATCTTTATACTGTGTTCTGTTTATGCTCTTTGGAAGAGCAGTTATGAAAAACCAGATATTACACTCATTGGCTGTGAATGTGACACCAACATCTGCTTGCCTTGGCTTGACGCCTCTGGTAGGAACCATGGGGAATGCTCTAGCCCACACCTTTTCTTTGGGAACAGCGTGAGCAAAAAGAAAACTTCAAAGGCCTGAAACACCTGTGTAACCTCTTCTATGCCACAAGACAGCCATGCAAAGGGATTCCGAACATCAAGCCCTCTGCTCCCTGCCTCCTTTGGAAGATGCTGGGAGTGATCGTACAAGGTCCTATTGGTGTGTAAAGTTCTCCCCTGTGTGATTCTGCCGAAAACTCAGCAACAAACAAACAAACCAACCCAAGAAATCGAAGCAGGAATGTTGAGCAGCAAGAACTATCATTTTCCCATCCTGACTGCAGCCTCACTTAAAAGGTCAAAGCAAATAAAAACTTTTGGTACCAATTTGGTAATGGACATTTAGAGCAAATCCCACTGATCCTTTACAACTTTACTCTGAGTTTTCCAAAATGAGATATAACTTGTGTCAACTTCTTAAAACAGAGGGGCAGGCCACAAATGATGAGTGCATTGTGTTTGAAATCAATATCCTTCATCATTTTATTAGATTGAATGCTCTAAACTAGGGAGTGTCCTTTTCCTACAGTGTTTTTGCAAAAGGACTCACTCTCTGAGCTCTGTGGTCGGGGGTTCCTATTAGTTACATTGTTTTTCTCCTCTGCTACTTTCCTGGCTACAAGGACTTAACACTTCCCTCCACTTTAGGTTAGGGTGGCACCAACAGAAAGGTAGAATAAACAGGGTGATTAAACAACCTGGGTGCAGCAAGGGGGCAATATTTCAATAGCAAATATTGCTACCCATATACCTCAACAGAATGTGCTAAAGTAAACAAAATGATAGCATAATTATAGTAGTTCCAATTATGTTAATTAGACTGCATACACGCTTCATTGATAAGCAACTGTACTGCAAAGAAGCACTATAAGCCTGCTGCTTGAGCCTTCAGCAGCTTTGTGGGCATATGCTACTTGATTCCCGGGTAACATTTAGCCTCTCACAATTTTTTCTTTCTTTTATAACAGTTTTGCTGAAAAAAAATTAAAAATTTAGGGGCATGTCATCCCACGTTTCTAGAGAAGTCTTAGAGAATCTCAGTTGGATTCTATGCTTGCTACATTTCTCAACGTTCCTTTCGCCTCAACTCTCAAAGGCAAAACATTAACATGTCCCATTTGACTAATTAAAATCCAGCTTAAGAAAATGGATTTCTTTTTAGTTTACTCCAAACAGCATCCTCTGCTTTGATACCACCCATAAAACAGAACCTTCAGGGAATAGGCCACCGAAAGCCATTGTTCACAAAGTTGGTTACATTTGGGGAGAACTAACAATTGGAGGAATCTGGGAGTGTTCTCTAGTATTTGGGTGGGTTTATGGGATATCAAATTGTCTTAATGAAGAAGGTCAAGGATTGCAAAGACATACAAGATACAAAAAGACTAATCATGACAAAAACTATAAATCACAGTTATAAGCTAATTAGGACCACTTACATTTTAAATTTTAGTGGTCATACAATTATAATAATAAAATTATTTAAATATGGAGCAGTCAAAAATCAGAAATAAAATTAAAAGGGTGTTTATAAGACAAAGGAGCCAAGAATATATAATGGGGAAAAGATAGTTTCTTCAACAAAGGGTATTGGGGAAATTAGACACACACATGCAAAAGAATGCAACTGGATCACTATCTCATACCGTATACAAAAATATACTCAAAATGAATAAAGACTTAAATGTGAGACCTGGGGGGTGCCTGGCTGACTCAGTCAGTAGAGCATGCAGGATTGTGAGTTCAAGTTCCATGTTGGGTATAGAGATGACTTAAAAATATAAAATCTTTAAAAAATAATAAGCATAAATTGGCACACCTCGGTGGCTCAGTTGGTTAAGTATTGAACTCTTGGTTTCAGCTTAGGTTATGATCTCACAGTTCCTGAGGTTGAGCTCCCACATAAGGCTCTGCTTGACTGAGTGGAACCTACTTGGGATTCTCTCTCCTTCTCTCTCTCTGCCCCTCCTCTGCTCTTTCGCTCTCTCAAAATAAATAAATAAACTTCAAAAAATTAAAAAAAAATAAATGTGAGACCTGAAACCATAAAACTCCTAGAAAACAACATAGGCAGTTAGCTCTTTGATATCAGTCTTCACTATATTCTTCTGGTCCTGTCTCCTCAGGTGAGGGAAACAAAAACAAAAATAAATAAATGGGACTATCTCAAACTAAAAAGCTTTTGCACAGCAAAGGAAATCATAGACAAAAAAGGCAATCTCCTGAATGAGAGAAGATATTTTCAAAGGATATATCCTTTCTTTATAGTTAAAAAATGCTTATTCATTTATTTTGAGAGAGAGAGAGCGCGCACACACATGCTCACATGGGGAAGGGGCTGAGAGAGAGGGAGAGAATCCCAAGTATGGAGTCACAAGTGGGGCTTGATCTCACAAACTGAGATCATGACCTGGGCCAAAGTCAAGTCAGACACTTAACCAACTGAGCTACCCATGTATCCTGCAAATGATATATTCAATAAGGGGTTAACATACAAAATATATAAAGAATTCATTCAGTTCAATTTAAAAACAATTTGACTGCAAAATGGACAGAGGACCTGAGGACATTTTTCCAAAGAAGACCTACAAATGACTATGGCATATGAAAAGATGTTCAACACCAGTAATTATCAGGGAAATGCAAATCCAAACCTCAGTGAGATTATTACCTCACACCTGCATGGCTAGTTTCAAAAAGAGAAGAAATAATAAGCACTGTCAGGAATGTGGAGAAAAGGACACCCTCGTGCACTGTTGGGAACATAAATTGGTGCAGCCATTATGGAAAACAGTATGGAGTTTCCTCAAAAAATTAAAAATAAAACTACCATACAATACAATCCAGCAATTCTACTTGTATGTATTTGCCTGAAGAAAACAAAACCAGTAATTCCAAAAGACACAGGTACTCCTATGTTGCTCACAGCATTTGTTATAATACCCAAGATATGCAAGCAGTCAGTGGCCAGCAATGGTTGGATAGATAAAGAAGATGTTTATATTTCTCAGCCATAAAAAGAATGAAATCTTGCCATTAGCAACCATATGGAAAGACCTAGAGAGACTTAGGCTAAGTGAAATAAGTAGAACAGAGAAAGACAAATACTACATGGCTTCATTTGTTGTGCATCTAAAAAACAAAAGAACAAACAAAACAAAGTAGAAAGAGAATCATAGATACAAAGAACAACCATTAGGTTGTCAGAGGGCGGGGCCTTGGAGAATGGACCAAACAGATGAAAAGGATTAAGACGTATAATCTTCAGTTGTAAAATAGGTAAGACACGGGAAGGTAATGTACAGCACAGGAAATAGAGTCAATAATATTGTAACAATTTTGTATGGTGACAGACGGTAGCTGGATTTATTGTAATGACCATTTCAAATGTATATAAATATCAAATCACTATGTTGTACACCTGAAATGAAAATAATATTGTATGTCATTTATTCTTCAATTAAAAAAATAAAATGACAAAAGCCAACATCCTTGGCTTAGGGGTCTGAGAGTAGGAGGTCAAGGTGAGTGTACAGGACACAGAGATGGATACCTCTTCATTTTTAATGAAACAGATAATATTCTAATTCCTCATAAAATTATTATACCCAGAAAGGAACAATCCTTTTTGGCCTCATTTAATTTCATTTTGTTACATCTTACATTTAAGTAAATTCTGCTTCTTGCTTAATAGACATTAAAATAGACATTTGGCCTCATTTAATTTCATTTTGTTACATCTTACATTTAAGCAAATTCTGCTTCTTGCTTAATAGACTAGAGAAAAAAATAAAATAAAGTAAAATAAAATAGAAATAGGTTTAATATGTGACAACATGGATGGACCTTGAAGGCATTATACTGTGGGAAATAAGTCAAATACAAAAAACTGTATGATCTTACTATATGTAGAATCTGAAAACAAACAAACTCATAGAAAAAGAGATCAGACTTGTGGTTAGCAGGGGTAGTGGATGGTTGGGGCGGGGGAGCTGGAGGAAGGCGGTCAAGAGGCACAAACTTGCAATTGTAAGATAAATACGTACTCGGGATGTAACATACAACATGATGACCAGAGCTAACACTGCTGTGTGATGTATAAGGAAGTTGCTTAAAAAGCAAATCCTGAAAGTTGTCATCATAAGGGAAAAATTGTTTTCCTCGCTTTCTTTTCTTTTTATTGTATCTATATGTGAAGACAGATGCTAGCTAAGCCTATTGTGGAAATCACAGCACAATCAAACCAACGCGCTGAACATCTTAACCTTATACAGCAATGGAGGTAAATATTTCTTTTTCTTGTATTGATTTTTTAAAATATAATTTATGGTCAAATTGGTTTAGATATAAATTATTTCTCAATAAAACTGAGGAGAAATAAAGTAAAATACCCAAGATTAAAAGAAGATGGAAAATGGTTAATTAAAGCCTTAGTTAACCAAGGGATTTGATAAGGGAAGAGAGTACATGTCCGGTTCAGATATTACCTAAGAGACTTTTTTGGAAGAGTATAATCAATCATAACTTTGTTTTATTAAAAAAATTTTTTTTAATGTTTATTTTTGATACAGAGAGAGACAGAGCATGAGAGGGGGAGGGGCAGAGAGAGAAGGAGACACAGAACTGGAAGCAGGCTCCAGGCTCTGAGCTAGCTGTCAGCACAGAGCCTGACGCAGGGCTTGAACCCCCGAACGTGAGATCTGACTTGAGCCAAAGCCGGAGGCTTAAGTGACTGAGCCACCCAGGTGCCCCAGTCATAACTTTCAAAAAGAAAAAATAAGGAGTTGTTTTTATCCCTAAAAGATTGCTAAGAAATTCTCATTCTGCATGAACATCAGAGGATAAAATGAGAAATGACATAGTCTTATACAGTTAGAGCAACAGCAGAATTTCGCTCATTAAAAAGAAGTCTGGACCCAACAAATTCCACTCTTGCACCTAACTCTACCCTCTCCTGTCTCTTTTAGGAGCTCATGTCATCAGTTCCCCACTTTCTTGCACTCTCTCCTTTATTTCTCTTTTTTCTCTGTCCTTTATTTCTTATTTCCTACCCATTCTTTCCCCATAAACTCTGCTCAAACTTCTTCAATCTACAGTGATCCCCTCAGCCTTCTCTCTCTCTCAAGGTTCAAATCCTTCTCTTCTTTCCAGATTTCCCAAAAGAATAATCATCCTCTCCACCTTCTCTCACATGACTTCACCATTAGTGCCAGGTAATGATCATGGTAAACTAAATTTTTAAACAAACCAACAGTCACTTGTCAAAATGAGGCTAAATTATCTTTGGTTCTGCCTTTGTTACCAGTACAAGTAGGTTGGCTTTTAGAACCAGTAACCCTGAATGGGATTTTTATATCTAGTATCTGTCATTTGAAAATTTCAGTCAGGTTTTTTGTTTTTTTGTTTTTTTTTTTATGTACAGGAGACTTGTTTCCCATAACATTGCTTATTTAACAGAAAGAAACGTTAAAAAAATCAAATTATGCTAAAAATAGAAATCATAAACAAGTGTGGTCTGTGAAAAATATCAAAGAACAGAGTATATGCCCCGTAAAGAAAAGTATAATAAAAACATTCTGCGCTGATTTTGTGTAGACAAGAAAAGCTGAGGATTGGTGACTGAAGGTCTGTAATTATGTGGATGTTTACTAGGAAGGAAGGGCGTAGCCAGATGCTTTCCTCTCTGCTGACAGTAGAGGGAGGGGATTAAATTATAACCTGAGAGATTATGTTCAACATAAGGAAGAGAGCTATAGCTTTGGGGTGGGGCGGTGATATTCTGTAAAATGGATTATCAACAGACCGTAAAGTCCTCACTATTGAATTATAAAATGTTTGATAATGGGACAGGCTATTCTCTGTCTCAGTTAGGCCTTTTTTTTTTTTTTTTTTGGTAGAAACAATGAATATTTACTTAAAAATTTTTATTAAATGATATTCTGCTTATGAAATATATCTGTAGATACAATAAACATGGGTAAAATGAAAGTGAAAAGAGCACTTTCATTCTGGATTAATATATTCCTTGCCCAGAGCGCAGTTTTGTTTTCTTTAACTCTCTCTTATCTCCATCTGATAGTCCTCTATGATTCCACTTCCTTCCTTCTTTCCTTTTTTCCTTCCTTCCTTCCTTTTTTCCTCCCTCACTTCCTCTCTCTTTTAACTCTGGATTTAAGTACAAATGCCTCAAGGTAGAAAGATTCATTAAAAACATCTCCTGATTCTTTCTAAGCTTTATTATTCTAAGCTTTCTATTTCTAATAAGATGAGAGCATACAGAAAATCCGTGTTCTTTGTCCTTCTAATTTTCAAGGGTCTACAAAGACACACATTTTTGACTCCATCATCTGTTAGAGAAGCGGGGATGTGACCATGAAGGTTAATGTATTATTTCAGAAATGCAGGCCTTTGAAAGTCAGTCTATCAGTGGGCTTCTTTCTTTCACAGATAGTATGAAAAAAACATGAGAAATCTCTACATTTGATTTTTGGTCAGGAAGGCAAAGGGTGATGAATGGCGCAATATTAAAGTAGCACATGACTTACCTGGATGCTCCTGATCCAAAATACTCAGCAGTAGAGAACTCACTGGAGAATCTGTGGGTAAAAATGTTCTGTGAATGACTCCTAAATAAGGTACAAATAAACCTGCTAATGTTCGCAGGTTTAACTCATAGAAGTGCCTCTCGGGTAATTCTTAACCTTCTCTATTTATTCTTCCTTTAGATACTGAGATATTAAACTTAAATGCCAGTTTCCTCAGGCCATAGAAAGACACAACCCATGGAAAAGGAGTCAGGCAAATTAAAGGAGCCTGCCGTGCAGGGCAAGGGCTCCAAAGCAACTGCACAAGATATTGCTTGAACCCCAGTTAAGTTATCAGATATTTATCAGGCCTTACTATGTGCCAGGCGCTGGTTTATAGGCCATTCTGAAGTTCATAGGTTAAGGTAGGAGCCGTATTCTAATGTAAGTGCTGTGCAAAAAATAAAATGACATTTTCGTAAATAGGAGGAAAGAAAATTATGGGGTTCATGAAAATGTTAAAAATATTTTTCTAAGAAAGCCTCCCTGAGGAAAGATAATTTTATCTGAGATTGAAGGATGTGTAGAAAGCAACTAATGGTTTAGAAGTATAAATGAGGGTCATAAAAATGTTTATAACTTGTGAGGATATAATTTGTGCAAAGGCCCTGAGGTAGGGGGAGGCTGAAGAAATTAAAGAAGTCCACTGTAAATAGAGTAATAAAATAAGATGAGCTAAAAAGGCTAGTGCTAGATTGGGCAGAAGGATATGTGACTAATGAATGCAAGATGTTATAAACACTGTTTTTATCTTAAACGTGAAGAAGCCATTGAAGAGTTTTCAGTATGGGAGTGAGATAATGAAACTAGTATTTTATACACATCACCCTGGCTACAGTATAAAGATTGGATTTAGTTGGGGCAGGATTGGCTGAAGGAAAATCAGTGAGGTCACTACAGTAGTGTAGTTGAAGATGAGGATAGATGAGGATAGATGTACTAATAGGTGACTAGATGTTTATCATACGGGGAAGAAGGGAACTGTAGCGTTCAAATACAAGGCAAAGCTTTTAGCATAGCAAGGCAAGAGTTAGGTCTTTGTGAGCAGGGGTCAACAGCCTGTTTTCCAAGGGGAGGAAAAACAGGTTTTCTCAGGAAATGTAACATTTGCTCCTATAATCACAAAAGAAGAAACTCCTGTAACAAGTTTCTTCACAAGGTACAATTCACACATTTTTAGCATAGGAAGGCAAGTCACTCCTGCTTTCAGTCAGTCAGGTGCCTTGGGGGTTGGTGCTCAAGCAGAAATTGAGTGGGGGTTGAGTGGGGGTAGATGCTGGTCGCCATCTGATGGTTGGAGGCCTTGCAAACCCACCTTGCCTCACAAGAAGATTTTCCCTCTACTTATGAGTTCAGAGAGACCCAGCTTCCCACAGTCATGATCTCACAGTGTGTAGTTTCCAGCCCCACGTTGGGCTCTGTGCAGACAGCTCAGAGCCTGGAGCCTGCTTCGAATTCTGTGTTTCTGTCTCTCTCTGCCCCTTCCTTGCTCATACTCTGTCTCTCTGTCTCTGTCTTTGTCTGTTTCTCTCTCTCAAAAATAAAAAAACATGAAATACATGCATATATATATATATTTAGAAAGGAAACAAGAGACATTTAGAAGCACTGTTTTTTTTGAACTACGAATGGCGGTATGGGAAAGGAAATTACCAAAAGTGACTTCCAGGGACCATCTAATAGTCCAGGGCACAGTAAAAGAGAATCAATATATTTTAGGTCACAGCTTGCAAACATTTTTTATAAGGACTTAGATAGTAAATGTTTTGGGACTTAGGGAACATACATCTCTGTCACAACTATATAACTTTGCTGGGCTAGAGTACAGACAGTCATAGACAACATGTAGATGAATGGGCTTAGCTCTGTTCCAATAAAACTTTATTTACCAAAACACTCAAGGGGCCAGATCTGGCCCTGGACAATAATTTGGCTACCCATTTTAGATGATGGATATTCTGATTACACAAATGCTTGCTTACATCGATGGATTATGAAAAAATAAATTTTAATTTTTTTCAGTGTTTACTGATGAATGAAAACCATGAATATGTGTAAATTTATAGAAAATATTAAAAAAATTAATTAAGGCAATTTTGGTGCTTAAGACCTTACCAGAATTTTTCAGACAACTAAAGCATATATAGAACGCTTTGTCCCCTGTTAACACAGGATGAAACTGAGGTTTCAATATTAATATTCAACTTGAAAGTGGCTTAGGTTACACACACCTCATTCCAAAGAACTGAGGCAGCAACAAATATTTGCATGGTGAAATTTCACTGTATCTCACTACAATATCATCTTGAGAGTGAATGACATTTCTGAGCTGTTAGAATTGTAGAAAAAATAATACAATACTTCCAAGAATTTGTGATAACCTCTTTAAAGCTTTCACTCTTGGAAATGACTGTTTGTAGATTTCAAGAAAATAAACAAGAGCAAATACCATTACGCAAATTCCAGGAAGACCCTGACACAAATATTCTTCCACTGAAAACAACTGGTGTTTTTTAGCAATTCTCCAGAATGAAAATGAAGAACTTATTAAGTAGAAAAAGTTGTTTTGAAAATGCCTATTTGTGTGGCAGTTTCCTCTGAAAACCTTTATTTTGTTACATAGAGTCCAATAGGCACTTTTAGCCACGTGTGTCCAGCTTGCAAATCAGATATTCAACCAGACTCTTGTAATGCCTGCACCAGAGAATCTTAGAAAACTGAAAAATAGAGTTCAGCTCAATGACAACAAAATTTCATTTTTTCAAAGATATTTTCTAGAAATTATATGAATTTTGTCTCATTTAAAATAGAAACATTATTTTTATAGTTTTAAGTTCTAGAAAGATATATTAGAAAATAGATACATGGGAGTTAAAAGTTTAACCTATTTTGCAAAGGATTCATTGTTTTATAAGTGGAGAAATCAGAATTATGTTTTAAAAGAATTTAAAAAATCTTGATTCTTTCAAACATCATGCCCAGAATCAATGAGTTCTCATAGCATCTTATCTCCTGGAGAGTGTTCTGGAAACATTCTTATCTGAGGTAGCCGACCTAACAGGTGTTTTCCTTTTCAATACAATTTGATGAAGCTATGAAATCCTCATTAAGTCTGGGTCATAGGTATTGCTCTTGGAACCAGCTGTGTCTAGTAAGTGGAAGGGTTTTTCTGATACTCCAATGCCCCATAGTAAAGTGAGAACCTACAAAAAAACCAAAACAAAAAACCCCAGAAAACAGAAAAACTACCCAGATGCTAACTGTTTAAAACCCTGGTAACTAGGCTAATGTGCTTTTCCTATTAGGTCATTATTAAAATGCTATTAACACTATCCCCCTTCAGCTATTAAACCTGCACCTAATCCTTAACTCTAAAAATTTCACTTGTTTTGTCCTAGCCAAGAAGTAATTTGTCCTAGTTATAGATCAACTGATTTCTTGTTTATTATTTCAATGGCAATGTTTTTTCTATGTTCAAATTACTAGATGGCATAGGGGGGAAGAGAATTTTGAATACTGTATAAATCACAAGCTCTGTTTTTAAAGAAATTAACCAAGGAAGTGAAATATAAATTTAGAGGTAATTCATGATACATGGGTGTTTATGGTAAATAATAATAATACTAAAACTATTCAGCTAGAGAAGCTAAAAGAATTTTAAAACTGCTTTGGGTTTGCCAGGAACTGCTTTCTGGAGGGTGGAGAATTAGGCTTCTTTTGGAAGGACAGATAAGATTATGAGTGGTAGTCAAGATGGCAGCTATTTCATGTCGGATGCATAATATAAGCCAATGTAGAGTCCGGAATCCACACACCAGGCTCAGGGGTGAGTGGGTAGGGGTGGGAGCGGGGGGTGGGAGTGGGCTATAAGACACCACCCTGAACAGGTGGGGTTTGTATGCAGATCAGTGAGGACAGTTGAGGGTGAGTAGGTTGAGTAACTCATCAGCAGAGGGATGTGGACTTGTTCTATGACTTAACTCCATCAAAGACTTAAGTAGTGGACAAGGGGAGTCAGTAAAATAGAGAAAGAAAGGCTAGGGGAAAAAATTCAAAAGAAAATAGTGCCACAAAATCCTAGAGATAGAAGGGTTTAAAAGTAGGAAAAGCATGACTTGGAGAATAGCAGATAGACACAGATCTTGATGATTAATCAGTCCATGGGGATGGGTGGGGGAGCAGCCTCAGTAGACCACCGGGGATAGAAACCAGATTGACATAAGTTTAGGACACATGAAAGCTAAGTAAATTGAGAATATGAGTGCAAGTCTGGAAGCTGTAGTGTTCAGATAAAGATGGTCGACTTGGCACATGCTTTCCCCACCCTCCTTTCCAACATGCCATCAAAATGACAGAAAAGATATGCAAGAGAAAAAGTTCATCACGGCGCTGAAAGATATTAAAACAGACTCAAATCTTTGTCTTATTTGGGAAGAAAGTCATAGGGTTTCATGTAATATTGATAGACAATATGTTTAAACATGTTTTGAAATTTTTAATGGACATCTCCCTATGTATCTGCATCTACATCTATGTATCTGTATCATCTACTAATATAGATCATTGTCATTTGCAGACAAAAGGCATTTGAGGATATAAGGGAAAGTAGATGGAACTAGATGGATTAAGCAGAGTAAAACCATGGCACAAATAGATCACAGAATACTCCTATCTCTGTGGAACCCATTTGTCCCAACAAAGCTTCTTGGCAACCCAAACCCAGAAATACCACATACAAAGAGCAAGGTGGCGGCAAGGATTCATTTCAGTGAAAGATCTGCTTTGGGAACAGAGCCACACAACTTTGGAGGAATCACAGCCCAGTCAACTAAACTAATCAACTGATTTTTTCACCTTCTAATTCACACATGTACAAAAAACAGAGACCACTGGACATTTAAGAAAGAAAGATAATATGAAAGAGGAAACTAAAGACAATTTGAAGATATATAGAAAACAGAACTTAAAAATTTTAATTTCAGAGAGATTTACAAGGCACCAAATTCATGGGGCACTGGGTGGTTAAGTTGGTTAAGCCTCTGATTCTTGATTTCCACTCAAGTTATGATCTCATGGTTCATGAATTTGAGCCCTGCATCAGGCTCTGTGCTGACAGTGCAGGACCTTGGGATTCTCTCTCCCCCTCTCTCTGCCCCTTCCTATTCATACTCTTTCTCTCTCTTTCTCACTCTCTCTCAAAATAAGGAAACCTTAAAAAAGATACCAAATTCATAAAGCAAAAGTAAGATCAATAAAAGATAGCAATCAGGAAGAATAGAGAATTCTTGGAAATAAGTGCTGAAGTTTTAAAAAATGAATAAAAGGTCTGCATATCTAAATGGACATTTCCAAAAAATGTAAAGTGAAGAAAACACTTTAGTATACATATCAGAGTAAAACAAGTGAAAAAGATAGAACTTTTAGGAGATATGGGGAATAATTCCACTATGTGCAGTATTCACATTCCAAGGAGAAAAGAGTGGTAAGAAAAGTAAACAATCAAAAGATAGCTTTTTCAAAGGATGGGATAAAAAAGATTGAAGTCTTTAGATTGAAAAGCCAACTGTTTATTTAGTAGGAAAATGAAATAAAGCAAATGCACCCACTCATTCATTCTTTGTCAAATATTTTTTTCAATATCTACTACCTGCCAGACTCATTAGAGACATCGTCATAACCAAGATAGATCAGGTTGGTTGTCCCTTCATGGAGCTTATATTCTCAAAAAAGAGACAAAATTAATAAATTAAGAAACAAACAAAAATTTAAAAACAAAAAATTCTCTGAACAAAGTGATATGGTTCATGAGATAGGGACATCTGGGTGGTTCAGTCAGTTGAACATCTGACTGCAGCTCATATCATGATCTTGCGGTTCAAAGGTTCGAGCCCTGTGTCAGGCACTGTGCTGACAGCTTGGAGCCTGGAGCCTGCTTCAGCTTCTGTGTCTCCCTGTCTCTCTCTGCCCCTCCCCTGCTAGTGCTGTCTCTCTCTGTGTCCCCAAAATGAATAAAAACATTAAAATTTTTTTAAATATATGGTTAATGAGATAAACAATGATTGGGTGAAGCTCCTTTATACCAGGATGTCAGTAGAGGTATCTCTGAGGAGCTGATATTTGCTCTAGATTCTGAACAGTAAGAAAGTGTTAGCCATGAAAACATCTGGGAGGAGAACACGCCAAACCAAAGGAATACCTGTATGCGTCCTGGTGACGCTTCTGAGCACCAACGCTTAAAAAAACAAATAGGAAACACATCAACTACTCTGAAGTAAGAATAACACTGGAATCAAAAATCTCATTTGCAAAACCAAATGCTAGAAAAAAAAGAAGAGAGAAAATAATTTTGAGTCTAGGATTTTTTACAAGGCCAAATCTTTCTCTCAAGTAGTTTTCAGGTATGCAGGGGTACACAGTTCATTCTGGGAGGGAAAAAACAAAACAAAACAAAACAAATTACATAGTCCATCAGAACAAAAAGAGAACACAAGGGCAAGGGTAACATGGGGTACATGATTAATCAAATAAATTGATAAAATATGTTACATCTGAATAGCCATTGACAATATGGCTGTGAAGCTTAATTCATTGTTGAGCGTTCTGATTATAGCTATGAAACGAACCACACCAAACTGCAATGGTGTAAAACAACAATAATCATTTATTATCATTTTCTATAACAGTTATGGTGTTTACTTGGTTTGGCTAGAAGCTTCTCAGTTAGAGTCGCTAATGTGGTTGCAGTCGGGTGGTGGCCGGAGGTAAAACGTCAACTGAATGGGTTCCTCACTCACACTTGGGAGTTGACACTGGCTAACAATTGGGGCCACAGCTGAGGCTATCAGCTGGAACACTCGAATTTGTGGCCTATTTATTTATGTGGCCTCAGCTTATGTGGGGCATGAAACCTGGGTTTCTAGAGTCACCATGCAAAGAAACACCGTACTGGGTGGAAGCTGTATTCCCTTGTACAACTTCGCCTCTGAAGACAGCACAACACCCACCACTTTCTACTCCCTAGGAACGAGTCAGTAACACCAGGCCAGCCACAAAGGAAAAGGTATTTGGCTCAACTATGTTTTAAAGCCACCACACTGAAGAAGAATACTTAAAAACCAGACTCACAATATAACACACAATTAACAGTCTGGTGGTGAGCAACAGAACATCAAGGCCATTAGGGATGAATTCCTCCAATTTCCCCTAAGTCATTAATTGCCCTATATGCAAATTTATGTACCTGAATCCAACAGTAAATCATTTCCTTCCATCTTAAAGGAGGGAGTCAACCTCCCCATACCATCTGCATCTTTGGGCCCTTTCTTTTCTGTCTTCCATGATTGCAGATTCTCTCTTTCCTGTATCTCTGTGCTAGCTCCTTCCTTTCAGGAAAAACACATGCTTGAGTCTCTCCTACCCTAAGCTCCAGATCTCACATTCTCCTTGAGTTACCATTCTTTTGTTTGTCGCTCAGACTTCTTGAAAGAGTAATCCACACTGTTACCTCAACATTATTCTTCATAAATAATAATAAACTGCCTATAATTTGTGTTCCACTTCGCTCTATTCAAATTATTCTTAATAAAATAATCAATGAGCTCACAAGTGCAACCAAAGGCTATTTTCCATTGTGACAGTTGAATTTTGTTGTTTTTGATTCCATGGGTCTCTACTTTTCTTGACACTAGTGTCTCCAGTTTCTTCTATTTTTCTCTCTATTTTGAAAGGATCCACCCATGTTTTGAATGCTGATGTTCACAAAGGTTCTGTCTTTGTCTTACTGCTCTTCTCCTATTTTATTCTCTCTCACTCACTTCCCAAACTTCAGCTTATACCTATTTACCATGATTCCCCAAGCTTCATTCTCTAGGCTTAATATCCACTTTAGTTTTCATAGTTATGTAAAACTGCTTATGAAACTACTATGATTTCTAGTGAAAGCTAAACTCACCTTCACCTTTCTTGCCTTGAAATCCAGATTATCTTTCTGAATTCTTCCTAAATTGATGTCAACATCATCTATCTGGTCAGCCAACCATGTTAAGAAGATGAGTGTCATCTTTTACTTCTCTTTCTCCTTTTTATATCTACTTAACTACTAATCTGGCCATTTTATCCTACATATTTCAGAAACATGTCTCCTCCTCTCCTCGCTATTACTTCAGTCTAATTCAGACATTGACCATTACCTTCCGAACTCCTGAAGCAACCTTCAAAATCATCTATCAGCCTCTGGTCATGAATTTCATTCTCTTCCACTTGTCATTTTGGAAGATGAGCAATCATCACTTAGAAGGACAAAATGGAGGCAAATGTTCTCTGGGGAAACCTGGGTTTATGATCAAGTGAGGCCATAGAAATGTGTTATACCCTCAGGTTTAAGAGCACAGAATCTGATACCAAACTGCCTGGTTAGCTCAGGCCCACATTAAAATACCTACTGGATGTGCGGTCATGGGAAAATGACTTCACCTTTCATTCCCTTGGGCTCCTTACCTTGGCATTTGAGGCCTTTACGTGGCTGAGCTGAGCTGAGGACTGAGTGTGATAATGCTGGAAAAATGTTCACCCCATGTCTAAAACACAGTGACAGTTGAGTCAGTGCTGGCGTGGCAGGAGTGGTGGTAGTGGTCGCTATTTGTAAAGGTAGTTTCTTTTGAAAAGGTTGAGATAGAGCAGTGGATATAGACTGGAGGGTCAGAAGGCTGATGCAGACTTCCTTGAGTCACATTATTCTCTCTGCCTGAAGTTTTGTCCTTTCTTTCTCCAGAAATCCCAAACTGCCATTCTTGGCATTTCATTTCAGGGAGGGGAAGAGACATCAGTTATTCCGTAATTGGTATTGGGCCCAGTGGCCAGCCATTGGGTTAAATTGAAGTCTTACATCAAAATGAATTCTAGATGGAGGAAATGTTTAGCTTGGCAAAAATAAAAAGCAGAACCCTAAGAGCATTAGAAGAACCATAAAAGCATTAGAGGCATGGGAGGATCTATTTTTCACTCTTGATTTGAGAAAGCTTTACCAAAAAGACTGAAAAAAACAAAAGTCATTTTAAAAATTGATAAGTTCAACCAAGTAAAATATTTTAAATTCTGCATCATAGAAATATCTAAACAAAGTCAAAAGACAGATGATAAACTGGGAAAATATTTGCAGCACATATGGCAAAAAGACTAATTTCCCTGTACTAAAATTACATTAATTAAATATACTTAAAGTTATAAAATATACTGTTTTTCAAAATCAAGGGCAAAACCATGTATATGTATGATGATTTTCTGTATGTAAAAAGAAAAAGAGGAAATATGTGCAAATGGTTGCCCATGCATTGAATATCTGATGAGATACACAAATATATATATATATGTTTATATAAAACATTGTCTTACCATCACAGAACTGAAACCCATTCTAGTAAACCTTCCCTGAAACTGTGAATGTGGCCCGGGGGTTGGGGGGGGGGGTGGGAGAAGGAAGGGAGGAAGAAAAGAAGAAAAGAAAGGAGGGAAGGGTTTGGAGGGTTTGGAGGAAGGAACAATTTCTTTTTAATATATGAATTCTCATAGAAAGGAATTTGTTTCTTTTTTTCATTTATTGTTAAAAGAATCCATCTCCTCTGTTAGAACACAAGCTGTTTAGAGCAAAAATATTTTCTGTTCATTCTAGTGTGTTGTACTGTGCCAAACATTTAATAGATGCTTTATATGCTTTTGAAATGAATAAACAAGTGAATGATTATCTCATAGTCTATTTCATGTGTGGTCTTTTTGCTTTGTGAAATTTGCCTCCCATTACTTCCTGTGCTGCTAGTATGTTGCACAGATTTTCCAGCATTTTGGAAAGTGCAAAATGAATATTGTATGGTAGCTAACATTTTCTTTCCAAATGGGAGTTTTACACCACTGGCATTTGAGTCAGAAAAGTCCCAGAGCCCTGTCATCTTGTATAAATCCTCCTCTTTCAGCCAGAAAGCACCACTAACAAACATGACATATATAAATTTGTGTATTCTTCAAGAGGTTTCCACCATATGAAAGTGGGTAACCTTCTACCAAAATCATTAATATTTATATTTTGTAGTAAGCTTACTGGAAGTGATTGGTATGCATGGTGTGTAATTTGGAGCTTCATCCTGCACACAATTGAAGCATAATTGATGGACTGAGTAATTCTTGGCTACCTTATAATCAAATTTCTTCAGCTTAGTGCTACATGTTAAATCACAGCTCCAAAATGTGGTTCCAGTAATGAGAGTCCGTTAACATTCTTGAGTGGTAGTACATAATATGAAATTGCAAGCATATGAGAATAAAGACAATCTTCAGAAAAGAATGGTGTGAAACAAACACTGGGTCCTGTTTGCTAACATTCACCTAAACCCTTTCACAGGATGAGAGCTGATCATCATGGCCACTAAAAAAATTCAATTCGTTCGTTCCTTGACTCCACAGCTGAAATAGGCTTGCTTGTTTACTCACCAGTCCCTGCAATTTCTCCAGATGTTTTTTGATCAAAGATCCATCTCCATGCTAATTCTATCCTCTGTGCCAGGAAATTGTACACAGATTTCATCCAAGAAGACAAAGGCGTTGCCACTAAATCATTTAAGTGGCAATAAGCAACATGTTTAGTTAGAAAATGTGACCAGAGCTCGGGATTCGAACATTTTATTTTAAAGCTTTTATAGTAATGTACTTTAAATACCACACTTGTAAAATGATGCATTTATTGTGTACTCTGATGTAAAAATATATTTTTGGTAAAGTTTCATATGTGCAGGCACACATACAGAAGTATCTCTCTTTGGTTCAATGTGTTCCTGAAGTATACTTCCTATGAGTATAAAATGAGGCCCAGTTCAGACCATTCCCCCTTATGCAAGTGCCTGATTTTCTAAAATTCCAACTCAATCCCTTTCTTCTATTATGCTATCAAAATTCACACCACAAATGTCTGGTCCTGTGTGTATTTATCTGCTTCAATCATTTATGTGCATATGAAGGTATCAGTCCAAGGACAAGCATGGTTGGGAAGGGGTAGACCCAATATTCTAAGGTCATTGTTGAAAGGCAGGCCTACGCAAAAACACATGGAGGGCAGTGCCCAACTGTCGGGCTTGCCTCAACTTATGGGGTTTTCAGTGTTAATACCAAGATGTTTCTAGACAAACAGACAGACAGTTACCTCAAGTAAGTTATTTGTCTTTAAATCAATGTTTTTTTTTTCATCATTTGGCCATCATTTGGCTCAGTAAATGGAGTTTGAGTTGGAGATTCTGATACAGTTGCCCTGTTCACCATTGTTAGAAATCTCAGCAACTGAGGCTTTTGTAGTCTTCTAGGTTTTATAGAGGAAACCTCCTGGCAAGGTCTCACGTAGAAGAAATCGTGGACAGAATGGCAGTCTCCTGTAGCATTTTTTGCAAAACCAATGATTCTACTTCATTTTTCTTTGGAACATGCCTCTCCTCCATTTTTTTCCCCTGTTCCCAGATCTCACCATATCCACAGAAGCAAAGAACACTGACTATAGTCTCCACAGCTGTCCAATCTTAAATCACATGCTTCATGATAAGATGGTTCTAGATTTGCGGGTTTGCTTACATATTTTGATGCATAGTGTGTTTGTTATATCTTTGGAGACATTTATTGATTTGAATATATAGCTTTCAAATGATCTTCACATTTTAAGGAAATGTGAAAGCTTGTGGTATTTAACTATACATTATTATCATACTATCACATTAGCAGAGATGCATTGTCAGCAGACTTGAAAATGAAAGGAAAGAATTCTATCTGTTTGGTCTGGAACAATGTGACAAGTTCATTTTTATAATTTTCAAATACAAAAAGGTGTTAGGAAACCAGAAAACATGATAAATGGTGGCAACCCCATTACCTGGAGAACATTCTGGAAACAGTGAGAACTAGCACTAGTTGAGCATCCACCACGTGGCAGGCATTGGCAAGCATCTTTGCTGTGGCTACCTCATTTCATGCTCAACAGTCTTTGGAAATAGGTATTATCATCCTCATTTTACAAATAAATAACATGAACTTACAAAAGCCATTTGCTTAAAGTCAAAGTGATGCTACTGATCAAGTCAGAATTCCTACACAGCCCTTTTGTCTCCAAAATGCAAAGCCTTACCCTCTGCTCAGACACCTCTTCCCTTTTACTCAACAAGCCTTTATGGGTCCTAAGGGTTGGGTCTACAGAGAAAATAGAGCAAGGAACAAGATAGACTTGGTTTCTTGGTTTCTGCCTCTGTGAAGCAGAGTGCTTAGTACAAGGAATCCCTGTATTTGTACACAATGCATCCTCAAAATGTTTTAAAAAACCAAACTTAAAACTTGTAAGGGAACTTTCTTGCCAGAGAAATACAAAAATAGGATTCTTATCTTTACCTTCTAATCACAATATGGACAACTCCTCCACAATATACACTGTAACTTGCTTAATCTCAATGAGTGATTGAAACAAAATTTGATGTCCTTTACCTTTGAACCAGAATTTTTATTCAAATTATTACCTTTTAGGTTAGTGGAGGATCTTGCTGACTTAAATGTACACCTAAGCAATGGAGGAAAAATGCATATTACATTTAAATTGGGGAGCTCAATACCCCCTCATGCATTTAACTTTATTAAATAGGTCAGCACATAATACAATTCATCTTGTTTCTTGTGAAGGCTCTACTACTTTAAAAGGTCCGTGATGTGCCTTATTAAGTATAAGAATTAATGGTGTCCTTCTCATATAATTTAAATGGCCTTCACCCAAGGTCTTAATTAAATGTTGACTTGTATACTAACCATCTTCCAAAATTGTACAAAGATAAGCAACAATAAAATACTTACATAAATACTTCATGGAAAAGAAATAAATCACAGTGATCTTAAAAGACTAATCCAATAAACTAATCTGATCAATTGGTCTTGTAAAATCAATCCCATTTGTCTTCAAACACAAAGATGTAGAAAAAAATTCATACATGAAAAATGTTTTCCACAGGGACTCAAACCACAGATTGATTTACAAAGATAGTCCTTAAGAGGAAGACCAACTTCATTCTTAAAGAATTTCTGCTAAAAAAAGACCCAAAAAAAAACAATGGCAATCCTTTTTTCCTTTTGTATTAGGTAAGCAACTGGCCGGGTACAAGTAAACGTTTCTGCAACAGGGTTTGTAGTCATCTCTACTCTTTGCCCTTTACACCCACATAGAACATGACAATAATCCTTACCACCCAGAAACTCTGGGCCAGAGATTTAAAAAAATGATTCCAGTTCTAAGTTCAGACTGGGGTTGCTAAGGAACAATGATGGTGCCATCATCCCCACATTGTTATTATTATTTTTATTTTTATTTCTTGGTGGAGGCGATGGGGATTGAACCCAGGACTTCATATGATGATCATTATTTCTTTAGCAATGCATAAATAGCATCCAAAATCCACATTTATGTCAGATTTCTGATTGTGAGAGTGCTGCTGTGTTACTTACCATGTTGTGTATATTCCATAGGACTAAATAGCTAAACAAGCAGCAGAAGCAATCTGATGGGGCATTTGTTTTACATCTGAGAGCGATGCCGAAGACGCCAAATTTCAGCAGGTTTCCGTTATATTGAGACACCTAGCACATCAAAGGAATGCTAAAGGATACTTGAATTTGTTTTTATTTTATTGAATTTAAGAAGACCAATTATTTAGGGGCGCTTGGATGGCTCAGCCCAGTAAGTGCCAGACTTCTGCTCAGGTCATGATCTCCCAGTTTGCGCCCCACTCAGGCTCTGTGCTGACAGCTCAGAGCCTGGAGCTGCTTTGGATTCCGTGTCTCTTTCTCTCTCTCTCTGCCCCTCCCCCACTCATGCTCTGTCTCTCCCTCAAAATTTTTTTTAATTTTGGAAAAACTGAAAACAAATTGTTTAGAATCACAGACTTCATGGATCCTCAGAGTGCAAGGGTTCTGTGGCTCAAAAGTTTTAGAACTGCAATGAATTCTTATTTCAAATGCAACCTGAGGGGTGCCCCTCCTATTTGAAGTGGACAGTAGATAAATCATTTTACAAGGTCAAATTAGACCACCTACATATTATTAGGTTCCATCAATGTGGTAAAATACAGGTGTATAACTTACATACATATAGACATGCTTCTCTATTATAGTTTTAAAAATATATTTTGAAGGAAAAATCTGAGTCACACTCCCTGGGATAGTTTTGTGGAATACAACAGTTCCTTAAAACTAAAGTTTGAAAAATCCTAATGTAGCTCTCTCATCCCATTTACAGACAAAAAAATGAGGCCTAGAGGCTAAAATGTCATTGCTCAGGAGTGCAAGATGGCAAAGCCAAAACTCAAACCCAGGTTTCTTGAATCATATTAAAAGGAGAGAGGTTTTCTTGGCACCCATGGAGTACTCCCTCTGTGTTAGGTGCTTAACTCAATGCTTATAACAGTTGTATGAGGAATTACGGCTTTAATGACCATTTTTATAAAAGCTGAAAGTTAGAGTGGTTAAGTTAGCGACCACATTTAGAACAAATGAAGGTCAGAACTTTTCCTGAACTCAGTTTGGCTTGACACCCATGTCCATGTTCTTGTCAGAGAGATGTGCTGCATGTCAGATATTTGAATATATGATCTAAATGGTAAGATTTGGGGTAAGGTGAATCTGAGGCTGGCAATTCTCAGTTTCTATCCCTGGGTCCCCTTTGACATGTTCTCAGCTACCAAGATCAAGGAAGAGTTATCCAGAGACTGGCCCTGCCTTTTAAATTCTATTTAACCCAACATTGGACCTCCCTAAACACTCAAACCTTCTGTATAGGAGCCAGCCCTGCCTCTGCCTGTCAAAGAAGATGGATTTTTATCCTAAAAACAAAACAAAAAAAATCCCTGCAGATTTGGACAGAATTAGGTCAATTTCTGCTCTAACACCACTGGTAATATTAATATTCCTGAGCTGAAATAAAGAGAATTGAAAAGGAAGGACTTTACAGTTTTCTTTTTGTGCCTAAACCTTCTGAGCATGTTTAAACTCTTTAAATCTACTGGGTTTTGTTCTTGCTCTTACTTAATATCCATCATAAATCAAAATGCTTTCAATTTTATCAGAGCATTGACTACATGGTGTAATTAGCATTTAAAATCATCATCTGGATGACCTCAGGGAAATTTCATAGGTGAGATGATGCAACGCCAATCTCCAGCTGACTGTAGGTCAGAAGCACCAAATCACCCTCCATAATTGTACTCAATTGGTAATCTCATTTCAACTCATGGGAGGCTCAAGACAAATTAGGTCAAATTACCTATTACTTCCCAGGAATACATTCCAGCCCAGCACAGGTCAAATTTCACAGCCTGACCTGTGATTACCCAGAGAAATATGGCGCATCTGAGGTGTGGCCAGGAGAAGAGCTGCTGTCTCCAGGGAACGGCAACTTGACTCTGAATGGTCTTAAAACAGCTTTTAAAGATGGTCCCATGATTTGTAATTTAAGATTTAAAATCCTAGACGGAAGAAGACAAACCAAGAGTCCCCATGTCGTCCGTAAGCAAATAATGAGAAAAGAAAGTCTCTGCTTTTCAAAATTTAAATAAAATTAATGAAAATGAGATCTTTGAAAGCCTTTTTTAAAATTCAATAGCTCAGAAGGAGCTTTATACAAATAATAATAACTTGAAGAAGACAAAAAAGAAGAAATCCATTTAATCTTTAAATAAACCTCTAACAGATACGATTGTTACCTTCATTTTTCAGCTGAGGATCATCAAGGAGAAAAGTTCAGTGACTGCTCAAGGCCACATAGCTGTTTTTAATATGTGCAGATGGGGCCTGGAACTCTGCATTACTAAATAAAAATACTCTCTGGATTCTAACGCATACACTTGGGAGGAAGTGGTTTCAACTCTTTTTCCTGGAAAGATGGGGCTGGGATGAACAGATAGGACACTAAGACCTTCTTGTCACTGTGCCCTGGGGCACGGGGGTCTCCCCAGTGCTCACAAAGCTATGTAGATCAAAGGCCACTTATAGATCAAAGGCCATGTGTTCCTTTTCTCCCATCAGGTGTATTTGCCAATATAAGTGGGTGACCTTGAGGCAAGGGGCTTCTCATTTTCAGTTTACTTTCAAATGTAAAGGAGAAAACCTTTGGTGATGTTGTTGGAAGTCCTCTGCTGCATGTCCCTTCACATGTTCCAAACTCTTGATGAAGGACTTCTTCTATTTGGAGAAGAATACGCACGATTTTCCCCCAGGACTTTCTTTTCCATTGTGAAACAATTAGCTTAGCCAGATAGAGCCCTTTACCCTGAGAGCGTTCTTGTATATATTATCTCATTTGATATTCATAGCATTCCTATGAGATATACAGAGTAGGTACCCTTTTGTTTTAAATATTTTTTAATGTTTATTTATTTTGATGGAGAGAGAATGAGAGAGAGAGTGTGTGAGGGAGGGGCAGAGAGAGAGAGAGGGAGACACAGAATCTGAAGAGGGCTCCAAGCTCTGAGCTGTCAGCACAGAGCCTGACATGGAGCTCAAACTCATGAACTGTGAGATCATGACCTGATCTGGAGTTGAATGCTTAACCGACTGAGCCATCCAGGTGCCCCCGAATCGGTCCTCTTCTTAATGTTTCCATGAGTAGATGAGAAGACTGATGATATTGAGGTAGATAGTTCAAGTTCTGCACTTTGAAATACCCTGTTGTCAAGCTTCATTTCTTCTGTTTAACCTATACTCTCCTATGCATAAAACCGGATGTAAAGATTATGATAGTTGTAGAAATACTGGGAAAGGCTTATTCTGACTATACAATTTGGGGTCTGGGCAGCAGCATACCTGTCTTAAAGACCTATCTTGGGGTGCCTGGATGGCTCAGTTGGTTAAGCGTCCGACTTCAGCTCAGATCATGATCTTGCAGTTTGTAAGTTCAAGCCTGGTGTCAGGTTCTGTGCTGACAGCTCAGAGCTTGGAGCCCGTTTCAGATTGTTTCTCCCTTTCTCTATGCCCCTCCCCCACTCATGTTCTATCTCCCTTTGTCTCAAAAATAAACTTGGGAAAAAAAACCGACTTCCCATCTCAAGGCTCAGGACCTACTATGTTACTCAGACCAGTATCCTTTGCACAAAATATTTGTTGAACCATTTACACAACAAGAATACAGACATTTTGGTCTTACACATTTTAAGGAGTCAGGTATTCCATTAAAATGAAAATGTGGCTTGGGCCTAGATCAGTCGATTCAGTGGAATAAAATATGAGGCTATTGGATCGAAGATCCTGACTTTTGCCTCTTATGAATGTGTACAGTATAATAAGAAAAAAATGTTTAATTCCAAGGACCTCAGTTTATTTCTCATCTCAAAGCAGACAAACAATTGTCACTGGACCAGAAAGGATCAGTGACATCAATTCCAGGGGTAAAAATATACTCATAGGTCCAGCCGCTCAGACTGTGAATCAACAACATCACGTTCAAAGATACATACTATTATATAGTGAAAGAGTTACTATACTTAATAGAAATAAAGAAGCCAGAGGCACCTGAGTGGCTCAATTGGTTAAGCATCTAACTCTTGATTTCTGCTCTGGTCATAAGATCGAACCCTGCTTTGGGCTCTGCACTGGGTGTGGAGTTTGCTTGATTCTATCTCCTCCCTCTGTCACCATCCTCTTCACTCCTTCTCTCTCTCCCCCCCCAAAAAAAAATAGCCAGAATTGTTTTAGTCACAGTTAAACTTTTTTAAAAATATTACATGGGAGAAGAATTGGTTAAGTGTGATTTTTTGATTGATGTTTCGGACAATCACATTAGTGATCTTTCTTTCTTCTCTTATAAATATCGCTGGAAAAGACCTTATCTCGAAAAGCACACCCACACCCACGTAAGCACACATGTGCATCACATAGTTAAGACCTCAAAAGTAGGACAAATGGAGATGGTTCATGACATAATTCATCGGCAGGCAGCATTGCAACTTTTCTTGTATGTGTAACCACTCCACATAAGAATTACCACAATACCTTGCACTGTCCTTGGATAATTCATTATCCATATTGTCACCAAGAATCTATTTTTCCAGGGTACAAATTAGATTATGATTCTATTTCATTAGCTCTCAATTTCTTATAGGAACAATCCAAACTCTTTAAATACATACAAGTGACTTCTCAGTCAGTTCGTGTTGCCCTCTCCACCCAAAAATTATTTAGAGACGTCAAACTATGCACCATGCTGGTACATGCCCAAGTGCTTTCTGAATGCTAATTCATTTGCCTGACATATTATTTTCTCCCTTGTCTACTTACCCATTTCTGCCTTCCTTTGACATATCCTGTGAGTGTGAACTCCTTGCTCCTACCTAGTGCTTCTGTACCTTCTTTTACTTATGCTTCATTGGGAGTTGCTGATACAGTGATTGTCGTTTCTACTAACCAGCCCAGGAGCTCCTTAGGCACAGAAATAGTGTCACATTTATCTTTGTATCTTCATCGGCCAGCTCAGCACTTGGTATATAGATGGTGCTCAATGAATGCCTGTTGAGTGTGTGAATGAGTAAATGAGCATGTTAACACATGAGCAGAATCTTTCATCATGAATCAGAATCTAAGTTTTGGTTTGGCTGTGTTTCATACACTGTCTCTGACTCTTCCAGTACCCAGTTTTGAATAGGACAATTCACTATTATTAAGCCCAGTTGTGTAAGCATGAGGCTGCTGAGGTGCGTGTGGACATTGTGCTACTTCACGTGTAGGGAGGTGCTCCTGGCCCCGGCTGTGCTGGCTGCCTTTCTCATTTAGCTGCTTTAGTTTTTTAATTTTTATTTATTTTTATTTCTTCTCAAGTTAGCTCACATTCAGTGTAGTCTTGGCTTCACGAATAGATTCCCGTGATTCATCACTTACGTCCAACACACAGTGCTGATGTTGCACTCATCCCAACAAGTGCCCTCCCCAATGCCCATCACTCATTTTCCTTCCCCCGCAACCCCCACTCTCTTCAACCCTCACTTTGTTCTCTGTTTTTAAGAGTCTCTTATGGTTCATTTCCCTCTCTTTTTTTATCTTATGTTTCCTTCTCTTCCCCTATAGTCATCTGTTAAATTTCTCAAATTCCACATATCTGTGAAATCATATGATATTTGTCTTCCTCTGATTGACTTATTTTGCTTATCATAATACACTCTAGTTTCATCCACATTGCTGCAAATGGCAAGATTTCATTCTTTTTCATTGCCAAGTAGTATTCCATTGTATATATACATATATACACACATACATCTATACATATATATACATATATATATTCCACATCTTCAATTAGCTGCTTTAAAAAAGAATGTTGTCTCCCCATTTATCCTGAAATGGTGGCTAGCTCACAGTAGGAGTGCTATGAAAAGTATGTGAAGTATTTCACACTGGGCTGGGCCCTATTCATTGTACATGCTTTCTAATTATTAGCTGCTAGTTTTGAGTGTTTCAAGACTTCTTTAGGTGAAAGGTGCTGTTGCTTTATTATTGACAGATTGATTTGCATTTTACTTTGAATTACAAACTATTTTATGTCTGCTGGCTTAGAATCCCATCCTATGTATATAAACTATGTATTCTATGCATAAAATCAAAGAAAAACATTAAATGTAGATTAGAAAAAAACCTTTCGAACTTGTCTCACTTTGGTTTATGGTTTAATCATTTCTCCTAAGACTGCATTTTTTTTTGCTTTGAATGTCCCCCCCTAAAGTATGTATATTTACATGCAACATTTCAATCACATCAACTTTAAGGTTTGGCTAACTGTTCTCAACCCCCCACTGAGGACAAGGAGTCTAATTCCTGAGAAGGTTCATTTGCGTTTTAGGAATGGACATCTGCTCATCGCAGTCTCTTGTGGTCTCCTTATTTCACAGAAAGCATGATGAATCTTGAATTCCTTTCTTCTTTTTGGCCACATGGGAATTAATTCTGGCCACAGATATAGAACAGAAAAATAATTTGAGCTTCTCCTCTGTCCTTTATTTACACTCTTCATGATTCTTCTTCCCTTGGGTGTTTTCATGTGTGTGTGGTTACTTGTTGATCTAGCCCTAAGTCGGATCTCTATTACTATTAACCCAAGTTTGGGTCTAAGTCACATAGCATTTATAAAATGCAGTGTAACAAATTGCACTGGTTACATATATTTCTGCCTGATTTTTGCTTGTCTAAACAAATTGCAGAAAGCGGTTCCTTTATATTTCTAAGTGTATCCATGTCAGAGTCAGCTAACCCAATAAATATCTTTAAGTTAAAATTCAGGATTATTAATATAAATGCAAGGCAAAAAGCAATCATATGTGAAGCTGGCAGGTTACTTTTGGAAACACAGGTTTTATAGATTATGAAACGAAGGTGGTTGTAGTTAACGTGAAAAAACTTGGAACTTTCAGAGGGAGGTTAACTTTGAGTTAGATAATATTGTGATGTGCTACATTACTTTCAGCAAATCATACAGGGTCTCTGATCTTCCATTCCTGGATTTGGTAAAAGGGAGCAATGGAACAAGGTTTGTCGATCTGTTTGACATTAAATAACACACAGAGAACAGTAGTAGGCACTCAATTAGTAATTGTTTATTTCTCATTTTTGTACTCTTCTCTGAAACTTTATTTTCTTCACAAAACAATACGTAGAAGACTATTTGTCCAATAGGTTGAGAGCCCACCTACGGATTGGCCCAGTGAGAAGTATCAAAAGTGAAATTATTTGAGTGGAATGATTGAGTGAAATGTATGAGTATATTTATGTAGCATTTTAGGTTCCAGGTTGTACTACTTATGACATTTCATTTTAATAATGAGCAGAAGTACGGTCAGAAATTTTTATAATGAGCAGGTTACGCTGGAATGCACTGTGGTGGTGTGAATTAAATACTCTGTCTCATTACAAGCTAATGTGACAATAATTCCACACGGTGCACACAGTTACTGCATTGGAAAGTCATTTCTTTTCAGGGGAAATAACTAGAGACATCGTGGACCATTGATACACCTAGTGAGAAATTGCAGGAGATCTTCTGTAATTAACACGAACCACCAGAGCACAAAGTAAATAAGCGACACAATTATGATTTTTCCAGCCGTGAGCAGGTACTAGGGATTTTCCTTTGATCCACTTTGCTTTGGGAAACTGGCTCCTTGCCATACTCTAGCTCTGTATTTCCGTCTGAATTCTACATTTCAGTACCTTTTTTTAGGTCATAAAGTTATCATGCGATGCTTTGTGAGTTGCTGGATGGATAAAAGAACCTCTGCAAATAGGAACAACATTTTAGCAACTACAGGAAAGAGAAAGTTGCTTTGGATGGCTATCTGTGCCTGGTTGCATAATGATATGGCTGATGGAAACCAACAGCATATACTAATCCCCAAGCTCAGTTATTTCTCCTTGATAAATTAAAGTAGAAAATAATTGGTGAACCAAAAGAGAACCTTAACAGCTTCTACAGAGGCATTTGAGAGTAAATACCTCTGAAATGATATGGTAGAGGAAACAAACAAACAGAAAACATGCTCAAACCTCAGAGTGTGGCCTCACTGTGGGACAAGTCTGTTAACCTCTCTGGGTATGTGTTTCTTTGCCTGGAAAAGGAGGGTTAATAACTATTCCGTAGAGTGTAGAGAGGACTGAATGGAGTAATGTATATAAAACATTTAGCCTGGTGCCTGGTATATATTAAATATTCAATAAATGTTAGTATGATTACTTTCTATTGATAGGCAGTTTCACCTAGAACATTTATCTTCGTTTGGTTTATTAACTTCCCAGAGGGGTAGATGAGCCCAAGTGGTAAGGTAGTAAACGGAGAATAGAGTGAAGGGATGGGAAAATAAATCTCTAAGGGGATAGTTTAGGAAAAGCTATTCTTCTCAGTCTATTAAATTGGTTACAGCCTAAGATGGCCCCGTTTATCCAACCACATAACTCATTCTGTCCAATTCGATTTAACAACCATTTTTTAATGGGGCACTTCATGGTTAGGCACGGGAGCTCTGGAAAGTTGAATTAGACATGGCAAAACTTTTTAGTACAATGACAGTGTAAGCACAGGCGTTTAACTTCCCCTTTATCCATCAGATCTTCTGCTCCCAATCGCATAGAAATTCACACCGAAAAGTAGAATTACTGGATAACTTGCATCAGTCCAGTTCTGGAATCTATAATATGTTACATACATCTGACATTGATATGAAACATCAAGGCATTTCTACCAGGTAGACTGCAGATAAGGGCTGAATGAAGGAAGACCTACAGGGCAGATTCATGCAATCCTCTGAAAGAACAAGGTTTTTAGGAGTCAGCTGAAGTTCTGGAAGGGCTGCTTTCTAAATGCCTCCTTTCTTCACAAAGGGCAAAACCGGATGGTGGCTCACGGATAGGGTTGCCATTTAAAATACGGGATGCAGTTAAAATTGAATTTCAAGTAAAGAACAGATTTTTGTTTTTTGATAGAAGTATGCCTTACCCAGTATTTGTGACAAATGCAAAAAAATAAAAATTCCCGTGTTTTACTGAAAGTCATATTTACCCGAGGATGCTGTATTTTTATTTGCTAAATCAGGCAGGCCCCCCCCCACCCATGAGACCACAGGCACCAAGAAAGGACACCCAGGCACCTAAGAAAGACACAGGGTGAACAGACTACTTCAGTTTGGTCCTAAACTGGTGGCCGTGTCAGAACAGAAAAATCACAGAGGCAATGCGTCCGCCCAGAAAACAGGGCTCCCTCCTGAAGCTGCCTATGACCTCAACTCCCTCTCTTTCTCCTAAGACTGCAGGCTTTCTGAATAGTTATTGTGATGTTACAGTAAATATAATTTCCCTTCACCTAGATTAAGGGTTCAGGCAGTCAGCCGTACCAATTACTGGCAGAATCTCTTAACTTCTACTTTTCCGTGAGTCCATACGAAGCAATCATGGACCTCCTGCTATAAAAATGAAAATAAAACAAAACTGAAACACAGAAGTCCATTTTGAACAAGTACTGGCCTTCTTGATGAGGTCAGTCAGTAGCAGAATTAATACTGAAGAACATCAAATTAGTGAAGCAGAAGGTGAAACTTAAAAAATATTTTCAAAATCTAGAGGCAGGCAAA
>NC_043714.1:36267348-36274548 GCF_006229205.1 Suricata suricatta
CAAACAAACAAACAAACAAACAAAATGCCCCCAAAACTACACTTCAGCATATCATTCACAAAAACCAGAAAATCAAAGATAAAAAAAATCCCAAAAGAATTCAAAGGGAAAAACCACTTCACCTATAGAGGAAGAAAGATACAAATTACATCTGACTTCACTTCAGAAACCAAGCGAGCTAGAAAGAAGTAGAATGAAATATTTATAGTGCTGTGGAAAGAAAAAATAAAACACAAGTCACCAGCCTAGAAGTCTGTGCTTTGTGGAATTCTTCTTCAAAAATTAAGGAGAGATAAAGACTTTCTCAGACAAATGGAAATTGAAAGAGTTTGTTACCAGTGGACCAGCCTTGCAAGAAATACTGAAAGAAATTCTTTAGAGAGAAGGCAAATAATATAGGTCAGAGACTGATCTACATAAAAGGAGGAAGAGCATCAAAGAAGCAATAAGTGAATGTAAAATAAATTAGTTTTCATATTCTTAATTGATCTAACAGATAACAGTTTGTTCAAAATCATAATAGCAACAATGTATTTGATTATATACACTTATGTATATATTTTATATTACCCAAAGGAGTTGAAAGCATGTCCACACAAAAACGTGCACATAGATTTTATAACAGCTTTGTTCACACTTGCCAAAGCTTGGAAGCAACCATGATGTCCTTCAGTAGGTGACTACATAAATAAATTGTGGTAGATCCAAACAGAGGAATATTATTCAGTGTTAAAAAGAAATAAGTTATTAAGTCAGGAAAAGATAAGGAGGGAACGTAAATGCTTGGGTATTACTAAATGAAAGAAGCCTTTCTCAGGAGACTACATGCTCTTTGATTCCAACTCTATGATATTGTGGAGAGGGCAAAACTATGGAGACAATAAAAAGGTGGGTAGTTTTCAGGGGATGGTTCCTGGGGAGTTCCAGGTAGTTTCCAGAAGCTCTTTAGGGAAGTAAAAATATTCTGTAAAATGTTATAATGGTGGATGTGTGTCATTATACCTTTGTCCAAACCTAAAGGATGTGTAATACCAAGTGGGAATTGTAAGGTAAACTATGGACTTTGGGTGATAATAATGTGTCAGTATAGGTTCATCTTTGGTTTAAAAAAAAAGCACAGTTGTGCTGAGCGATGTTGGTAACCGCGGTGGCTATACCTGTGTGGGCATGGGGAGTGTCTGGGGGTCTCTACACCTTCCACTCAGTTTGTTGCAAACCTGAAACTGTTCCAACAAACAAAATCTTTAAAAACTATTGATGACATTCATCACTCGGTATAGCTTTTGTAATCTAAAAAAAAAATACAATCACATATCATTTCATACTCTCCCATAAGCTAGAAACAGAGATAAGCCACAAACAGCCTCTGTGGCCTTACTGGTTATTTTATGAATGCCCAGACCCTTGCTGAAGAGATTGTAGGTACAAGAACTGGGTAGACACAGGCATGATTAACTCTCTTCTCTGACATCACACTAGCATATGTATCAGTGACTGCAAACCTAATTGCTTCTGTCTGTTTAGAAGACATTAGCTTGCTGGTACTGCTGCTTCTATCTTTCCAGCTTAAAAACAACCATGGTGCTTTCTTGCACAGTAGTGGGGAAATTTTTAAAGGATTTTACTGCTCCAGCATCCAATCCATCAGGTTTGAAGTTAAGACAGTGTTCTGCATGCCGAGGTGTGCTGGGCCAAGATCCCATCAAAGATGGCCGCTCGGTAAAATCTACATTATGTAAAGTGTCCTTCAGTGTCACCTTGACAGTGGACTTGTATCCTGGGAGAACAGTCATGGCTGATCACAAATAATTCATTTTATATTAAACAAGTGCTAAATTCCATAGTAGTTCTTAACAGCAAGGGACTCACAAAGGGCAAAAGACTGAATAAACCTAAACTTCAGGGAACAGTGAGCTCTCACGTGCGGCAATCAATAGCCTTTCACTATGGAGAGCAACAAAACCTTTTCGGCTTCCTGACTGCAAGTCAAGTCTCTGATCCCCATTCTAACCATCATTCATTTTCAGGGCACTTTGATTCTGTGTCTCTCATGTGGAGGCAACAAGGTGCTGGCCCCTGTTTGAACTCAAGTCCCGTGGAGAAAAAGATTCCCCAACAGAGAAAATAAATACTTCCCAACTTCTTTGTTTGTCTTCCAGGCTCCCAGTGGGCACAGAACTCCTGCTCCCTCTGGGTAGTGTTCTTCAACTCTCCCTGCTAATTAACCTCTCCTACCGGGTTGCCAAATGAGCTGCTGACAACCAGCCCTGAGCAAGTAGAAAACACCAGGACAGCAGACTGGATTGTTAAATTCTTCCATTAAGTCTAGGAACACAGAGCGCCTTTGGAGTTTTGCCTGAACACAATACTGGGAGGTTGACATCACAGACAGAAAAGGGAAAGAATATGTACCATACTTGTGTTCTAACTACATCAGGACCCAGTTTTTTAGATACTTTTTCATGGGGTCAAGGTGTTGAAAAACAGCACTAATTGAATTTGAGATCTTTTCACAGCAGGAAAGAGATGTTGAGAAATGTTAGGGTGCTCTTGAACTTTCAACTTTTCCACCTCCTCTTCCCCCACGTAAATGGATCCCAAACCAAAAGATAAATGGCTGTTTTGCTTTAGCTCGGAGTGGGGAGTGACTAACGCATGCCTGACAAGTTGTGGGAGACCAATAAAGTAAAGCTCTAATGAAACCAATTAAGAAACCGGTTTGCTTTCTTTATTTTTATTTTTGACATGAAAACCACAGTTCAGTCCTGTGTGTGGCCAGAAAGATGAATATATAGATTTATGCACTTCAAAATTAATGCTGCTTTAAGTCAGGATCACCCATGCATTTTCAAAGGGCTGAGTATCAGTACATGAAAATATGTTTCTTGCAACTAAGCAACATTGATGTCTGCTTTCCTCTGGCACCAAAGATTCTGCTTCTCTACCTGTCTCTCTTACTTTAGTTATACCCTGATTTCCTCAATTTTCCCGTAAGATCTTTGTCTTTTTGACCTCAATATTCCTAACTCCTTTCTCGCATGACAGCTTTTCCTGGTTCTTGTTTAAACATGACTGTTGACAAAACTGGTATTTTATAATTTCCCCTTTTGTCTTTACCTTAAAACTTATCCCACAAGATAATTACTCACTGATGTCATTTGATTTGAGGGATAGTAGCCAGTAAAATGCTTCCATAATTCCCAAAATTCTAATATTAACACCTTCTTCATTTGGATTAATGTCTCTGCTCGTGTTTTCTCTTTATTTTATGTGTAATCCTTGATAGTTTAATGCAATTACAGATGGTCATTATCACTTCTACCATCCTTCCCCGTTAATTGGTATTGATGACCTGGAAAGCTACATTGGGCTAGATTCCAAAGGGGAGTTCAGCAAGAATATTGGCCGAGGTTGATTAATGATGTCTGCCATGGACACAAGATGGGAAATATGCTGCCTATTTGTCAGCTACATCTGTATAAATGTATACACTTGTATAATCAGTACACGTTTGTATACATTGTACTACATGTGTATACATCTGTATAAATGTACTGGTCAATCTCTGTTACTTGCTGAGTGTCTGGAGAGATCCTGAGCTGCATAAGGTAGACAAGTTTACAAGGAAGAAAAATTCCGAAGTAGAAAGGACTCTTTAATGTGCCACAATCTTGTTTTTGTGCTGTGATTTAGCCCTGCATGCATACCCCCAAACATTTATTCAAATGCTTTACTTTCCAAAAACAAAATTAAAACGTGTCAAAATACAGAAAGTAGACATAGAAGTACTTACTTCCCAGAGCCTATCAGTCACAAGAAAAAAAAATTATATGGGGGTACCAATCTACAAATAATCTGTTGCTCGTAATCTGAAGTGGACACATTGTAAAAAAAAATGAAATCCAAAATAAGGATATTATACTTTATTAGACAGACAAATGCATAAGAAGTTTTCTAAGCAACAGTGGGCGTGGACAGAACTCAGTCACTGTTTCTCTAACTCTTTTACCAGTTTTTCTTCCTCCTCCATTTCCCTAAATACCAACACCTTCTAAACTTTTCTCCTTAACCCATTTCTCTTCTCCGTTTTAGTCTTCTCCAGAGGCACTCTCAGACGTGCTGAAAATCTTTCCCCTCTTTAAATGCTTCCAATACCAAACTTCAAGCTTGGCCTCCTCAAAATGATGCCTGAATATCAAAATGCCTGATTCTGGAATGATCAACCTAAACGTTTAAAACATCCCAATGCGGATTAATCATTACACACAAACGTATAATGTTACTGAAACTATAGCAGTCCAATCACTAAGCTAGTTCAATATACCTCCAATGTTTTTTTTTTCTTTCCATCCCTAGTGTACAGGGGCTCTATCAAGTTTTCAGTTCTTATCTGTGTTCTATTACAATTATCTCTGAACCCGATCTGTCTTTTGAGATATCCTTTTTAATTTATATTACATATCATTAACATATATTTCATTTAAAGCATAGTTATAATTTATTATTCTCCTATTCAGAATCCTGCATAGACTGCCTGTATCTATAGAATAAATCACAGCATTCTCAATCCGGCATTTAGGATCCTATTTTAGCAAAGGCAAGCCTAACTATCCATTCATCCATCCATCCATCCATACCATCTTTCCTTCTTTTCTTCTTCTTTTTTTGGTTCTCCTTTTACCTTCCCATGAGTACTCACAGATTGTTATATGTCCTACGCTATGGTAGATCTTGGGAATACTAAGTCAAATAACATAGCTGCACCCTTAGTCAGTCTAGTAAAATTAAATATGTGTACATAAAGTTACAGCACAATGTGGTGAGTGCTCTTACAGAGCCAAGGATAAAATATAATGAGACTACATCTTGGAGAATGGGGAAATGATGGTTCAGGTGAGTTCTCATAAAATCACTGGCTTTGATTATTAAATGATAGAAAAGCCTTCCCTTAGGCCATATTGCTCACTCTTTTTTTCACATTTTGTACACTTTCCAGACAAACCAGATGATTTTCTTCTCTGTAAACACATACCTAAAATACATTTGATCACACTTTTTCTCTTCACCTAGAAGACCACCTTGCTTATTTGTACTGGTTGAATAGTATCCTCTAAAAAATTCATGTTCATTCAAAATCTCAGAATGTGACCTTTTTTGGAAATTGAGTCTGTGCAGATGTAACTCATTGGGAATCACAAGATGAAATCATCCTGGATTTAGGGTGGGCCCTCATCCAATGATTGGGAACCCTACAAGAAGGTGTGAGGGCACCCAAGTTACTCTGAGAAGAGTGTCTTGTGAATATGGAGACAGAGATTAGAGTGACACAGCTATGAGCCAAGGAACACCAAAGATTACCAAAGATCATGGAGAGCTGGGAAGAATGAACAGATTCTCCAACAAAGCCTCTAGAAAGAAACAAACCTACTGGTAGCTTGATTTCAGACTTCTGCTTCCTTGAACGGTGAGAGAACAAATTTCTGTTGTTTCAAATGACCCAGTTTGGCATAATTTGCTTCAGCAGCCTGAGAAACTAATATGCTGTCTTAATCCTTTGAAATTCTTTCCAGCCATTAAGATCTTCCCAAATGCCATTTTTTCTCATCAAGATTTTTCCTACCATTTCCTCCTCTCTAGCAAAAGAAGTGGTTTATTCAATTTCTCCTTTCCTTGAGTTTTATTTGTGACTATTCTGGAATACCATATTTTATCAGACAGTTGATTTTTGTGTGCACTTCCTTATTTATCAGGTTGAAAGTTTTTTGAGTGATGTTAACCAAACTTATTGATTTTCATATCCTATATGCAGCACAGTTTCTAGCACTTTCTTAGCCTATGTCCTATCAAAGCAAAACCTAAGGAACAAAACATACATGTATAGTTTTAGGATGTGGTAGATAGAAAGTGGCCAATGGAAGTATATAGAAAATGCTCAAGAAATGTTTGTTGAAAGAATATTTGAATAAATAAAGAGTAACATGTTTTAAATCCCTGAGGGACAGATAAACTGTCTATTCAGTATAAGCCTTGTGCCTAGCATGATGCCTGATGAATATAGCATGTTCTCAATAAGTATTTGTTGAACCAACACAAATGATGAATGAGGTTAGTTCACGGTCTTTATCTAGTGTAAGTCCTTTGTTTTATGATTGTCTTCTGCTCAACTAAACCATGTCTCCACCCCTGGTCAGAGAGTGCTAATAATAATATCAAAACTCAAAATATATATAATCCTTTCTAAATTGTTGTTCTATCTATATGATCATGATGTACATAATCAAATTAATGTATGTATCATATCTGATTAATAGTATAGATAAGATTAAAAGCTTATTGTTCATTTGTTATCTTTAGTCAAAATTATGACACGAGTTTTAAGAGATGAAATTGAGGCCCCAAGTGTTTTGCCCAAGGTCACACAAGTAGAAAACAGCCCAAGGTCACACAAGTAGAAAACAGCTTGTAAAATTAGATTTACCCAATTCCCAAGCTCATACTGTTTTCACTCTTCCAAGCTGACTTGGCTTCAAATCACTTGACTTTTCCTGACCCCCAAACCCCCCACTCACCAGCTCAAGTTGATTCCTTTATTTTCACTACCCTGCTAGCTTTGAATCATTTCTAGGTTTCCCATCACTGTGATAGGAATGCCACCCACTTACACCGTGCTGACCTCCGTCTGGTCCTCGTCAATGTGATTTTACCTTCATCATCTCTTCAGGGCACTTGCCCTTTCTTTGCCACCTTCCAACACCATATGGCACATTCTTATGCCACATGGCTTCCATACATCCTTCCTCCTTCTGCTCACCGCTCTCTTAATCCCCTTTATATACATTTTGACAAGTTTTCCCTGCTCTTAGATTTCTGATCTCTACTTTCATCCCGGTTTCACTACCAAGCCCTGTTCTTTCTCATTTCATGGCAGTCTATATAGTTATGATTGCAACATATGTCTATAATTCCTTCATGGTATTAGGAACATCCATCACTGTGCTGACACCACATAAATTCTGTGCATACGTTACAGATTTTAGAGGAAGGGAGGACACTTCCATCCAAACCGAGCTGACATTACTTCACAGGTTGAAGTGGGGGCCTGCCTACCCCCGAAAAGTAACATCGTATGAACATACAAGGAATTTTGACACAAAAGATTTTTATTGAATTTATAGAGATTAAGTTACATATATATATATA
>NC_043714.1:36274648-36303311 GCF_006229205.1 Suricata suricatta
AAAAAGTAGCTACCTTTTATATATGAAACGGATGATTAAGTCTTTGGTGTTGTAAAAGCAACTTCATTTAAACATAACCACCCCCACCACCAAAAAAAGAAGAGAAAAAAAAGTAATGAAAATAATAAGGGAAAAACCCAAGACACACTTCCTAGGGGGAAAAAAACAACAAAAAAACAAAACAAAAAAAACTATCATGTAATTTCTGCCCTTGACGGAATGTATTAAATAAGCAAACATCACCAACAAGCAAAACAAGTACTACAATGTAAAATTATTAAAAAAAAAAAAAAAGAAAACCCTCTCACATGCATAAATGAAAGATTGCACACAAAGAACTCACATCTTTTCAAGCTGCAATAGTAAATATTCTGCTACTATGTATTAAATACTGCATGGAAGAAACAGTAATAGTGCTACTCTTATTGATTGGTTAGTAGCCAACATCACTGGGAAGTAATACTATGAAAATCTAAAATGCTGACTCAAGGTGAGATAGAATTCTAAAATATCTAATATACCGTATCATACAGTGCAGTGAACATAGTATTGTCTGCAACTAGACACCTTAGGTTTCCACAATTTGTCATAAATGTGAGAAACTAAAATCACTCTAGATAATTTAGTAAGTTTAGAGTTTGTATATATACACAGTCATTGAAAAGATACAATAGTATCAAGGAGATTCCTGATAACATTTAGTCTGTTTACCATAATGGGCCTTCCCCATTAAAAAAAAAAAATGCCTTTCAAAAGAACCCTAGCATCCTACAAAAGATTAAGTGAACTGCAGGAATTTATAACAAAAACATTTTGACATTCCCGGAACAAAATAAAGTTAATGGATCGCTCATGTAGCTGGAATTCGGAGAAGTAGAGCTCAGACAACTCTAAACAGATGTTAATAAGGACAATGCAAAAGAGGAAGTGTGCCAGCTTGTTTTTTAGGGACAAACAGTGATATTTTGGTCAGCTAACACCATGGTTTGTTGTGAAATACATTAATGGATTAATACTGTGCTACTTTTTCTTCTTGCCTCTAAAATCAGATAGACCGTATCTACTATATATATATATATATCCTCCTGTGCATATATGTGTGCATATATATACAGTAGATATATATAGTAGATATATATATAGGAGGACAATATATATATGCACAGGAGGATATATGTATATATATATATTGTCCTACACCAATTTTTAAATGGATATCAGGAGAACACATGTGTCACTTATCATCCTCTCTAAAACAGCAACCATTTCTGCCAGAGATAGTTCCTTGAGAGTTTTAAGAAGATCCATTTCACACCTAGAGGGAAAGAGGCTTATAGCTATTTAGCTGAGCATACATTCTTTTCACAGCATCTAAGTTTTTAAGGACTATTAAGTTAACATCTATTTTCATACCAGACATTCAAGATGCTTGGCTAGTAACGGTCTTGCCTTCCACTGTCTTTGAGACAGGAAAAAACAAATCCTAGGCACTCTTCTCTTTTGCTAATGGTTCTTAAACTGGGGATGAGAGGTGTCAAGATCCATTTGAATACCCGAGGAAAACTTGGAAATATGTACAAATACCTTGCATGCAACTTGGGGAGATTTACTGATCCCCTGAATTCTGTCCCTGAGCAGTTATGAATCCCATGAACATGGAGAAGAAAGCCTGCACTCACACACCCTTGGCTGCTGTGAATAAACCTCATTCCACTCAACAATTCACTGAAAGAGGTGTATCTATGTGTGACTGTCATATATAGCCAATAAAATTCTTATCTCAGCTCTTTGAAAATTCACATAAAGAGCAACGATAAGGCAATAATGAAAATTGTGGCAACTCAAGACATTTCCAAGGAGCTTCCAGAGTAGTGTGATTATGATTTAGGAAAAACAATGGATGGCAAGGAATTTCAGCCTGAAGACAGTGGTGTAAACCAGATTCCCCAAAGCCCACGTTTCTCACACATGCTAATTAGTAATGGGTTTGAAGTAGCTATTGATGACAGCATGTAACAGCTTGATTGCTTCCCTAGGTTTTTTTTTTAACAATATTTTGTTTTATTTATTTATTTATTTATTTATTTTTGAGAGACAGAGAGAAACAGAGCAAGCAGGGGAGGGTCAGAGAGAGAGGGAGATACAGAATCCGAACACAGGCTCCAAGCTCTGAGCTGGCTGTCAGCACAGAGCCCGACCCAGGGCTTGAACCCACAAACCGTGAGATTATGACCTTAGCCAAAAGTTGGACGCTCAACCGACTGAGCCACCCAGGCACCATGCTTCCCTAGGGGTTTTTTACCTTCCTGGAAATTCATGAAAACATTTTTCTGTGCAATTGCTGATACTACAATTCACAAAATTGTATTTATTTAAAATTTTTTTTTCATGTTTTATTTATTTTTGAGAGAGAGAGAGAGACAGACAGCATGAGCAGGGGAGGGGCAGAGAGAGAGGGAGACACAGAATTCGAAGACAAGCTCCAGGCTCTGAGCTAGCTGTCAGCACAGAACCCAACGTGGGGCTCGAACCCACTAACTGTGAGATCATGACCTGAGCCTAAGCCAGACGTTTAACTGACTGAGCCACCCTGGTGCTCCTGCAAAATTTTAAATAAACAAAATTTTATTGGACATTTATGAAATTCCATGATTTCTGCCTGTGCTTACAAGTTCTCTCTCCTGGTGAGTTAAATAATTGACACTTGTTTGGTTTCTGGTTTGGAGATGCATTTGCTTTTAATCCCATGTGATTTTAATAATCTGGTTATGTCATGCCTGGACACTTATGAGCAGTCAGTAAAGAACATCTGTCAGCGAATCTCTTTCCCAAGGCTCCTGGCTAATAAAGAGTCCTTCGTGATGCTCTTTACCATGACTTTCAAGATACTCTGACCTAGATTATTGCTAACCTTATTGTTTATGGTCACCCTTCTCAGACCCCTACAGTTTCCTGCAGGGTCCCACGTCCATGCTTTTTACCATGCAGTGCCAGGTGCCTGAACGCCCTGTCCTGCTCTTCTACCTAATGAAAAGCTACCTGTTCTTCAAAGCTCAACTTAACCTGTCTCTCCATGGAGAAGCCGTTTTCCACAACTGTAAGCAAATACAATATCTCCCTTTATTTATTGCCATAGTTCTTTTTGAAAGGAAAAATGGAAGGACAACTAAATACTGCATATTGTAAAAATATTTCTATTCCCTAGGAGAGTGGAATATGTAATAAATAGAGCACAAATTTTGGACTCTTTCAAATCTGGATTTTAATATTATTTATTGCTAAATAGTTATATGACAATGAGAATGTACTTAACTTCTCTGAGCATCAGTATTCAGACCTGTTAAATGGAGATAATCACACTTATTTCATAGGCTTGCAACAAAATTTAAATAGATTGATGTGTGCAATAGTCCTAATACATATTAGGTAGTTTCAAAAGATAGTTATTTCTTCCTGCCATTCCCCATCCAGTGTTCCAGAGACGTCTACCTCACCCTAACTCCTTCAAGTGACTGTGAGTGGCACAGAGCAAATGTCATGTCTGTGTTTTTTTCTATGCACATAGGACTGGTATCCAACAAATTATAGAAAGGAAGGAAGGAAGGAAGGAAGGAAGGAAGGAAGGAAGGAAGGAAGGAAGGAAGGAAGGAAGAAGGAAAGAAAGAAAGAAAGAAAGAAAGAAAGAAAGAAAGAAAGAAAGAAAGAAAGAAAGAAAGAGAAAGAAGGAAGGAAGGAAGAGGTAGGAAAGAAATTTTGCTTTGGTCTCTGCAAAATAAAATAACCAAATGAATAGTGGAAATAAATGTGAAAGTTCTTTGGAAAATGTGGAGTATCCTGCTATTATTTTAATTTTCAGAAGACAGCATGATATAGTGATTTGGAGGAGTTCAGACTCTAGAGTCAGACACCTAAAAATTGACCTAGATAATTTACTAAAGCACTTTGTGCCTTAGGGAGTAATAATAGAACAGCCTTTCTAAGGTTTATATGAGGATTACATGAGACAATACTTAACATGGTGCCTGGTATATAAAGAGTTTATACAAAGTTAGCTAGAAGTGATGGCAGAGGTGGTGGTTGAAGTGATAAAGGTCATATTCATTAAAAACAGTTGGAGGACAGCTGTTTTAATTTCTTAGAAGATGCACTAGGGCTATGGTTGTACAGATGTAATGGGCTGGTTTTTCTATCAAATGTTTGTAGCATTTAGTTTCATATGTGAAGTGAATGCTTTATGAAAAATACTTAATGAGGATGTATTATCTTATTTATAAGAGTAGGTAGATTTTAGAGTAAAACATTTTCCTGTCTTTGAGAGCTCCTTTCACTTGAAAGCGAAAGATGTATAAAAGTTTCTGTGTACCAAGGGTAACGAGTGGTATGGCAGAAGCATGTAGGGGGGACAGAGGGCACACCATGGAAAGAATTGTCGATTCTTCCTGATGAGTTAAAGAGAAGGGTTAGGAAAATTTTCATAGAAGAGATGATGTTTCAGCCAAATCTTGAAAAGCGCTGTTGCCACTCAATTAAGTTTCACACCAGGGTTAAGCAACAGCCACTAGTAGCCAACAGAATGTGAGGAAATCAAAAAGTAGGACAGGAGAGAAGTCAAGAAACAGATTGCGTTGTTAACTCTCCGCAGCAGGAGGACTTCCCTCTTTTGTAAAATAGGATGGGAACCGGAAGTTAAAGTTGGGGAAGCTAAAAAAACTATTTCCAAACTAGTAGAAGGATGAGATATGAGATAGCACTTCCATGGATCCCTTTTATTTTTCAGTATAATAACTTCAAGGAAGAGTAAAAGCAAAGAAGAATTTCTGAGTAGTATTTCAAACACAGCCTTCTGTTTTTAAAAAGATGACATGTTTTCTCCATTTTTAAATTTTAATTTAAAATAATGGAGAGATGGGGTGCCTGGTGGCTCAGTAGGTTGAGTGTCTGTCTTTGGTTCAGGTCATGACATCACTGTTCATGGGTCTGAGCTCTCTGTTGGGCTCTGTGATGACAGTTCAGAGCCAGGGACCTGCTTCAGATTCTCTCTCCCTCTCTCTCTGCCCCTCTCCCATTCATGCTTTCTCTCTTGAAAATAAATAAGCATAAAAAAGTTTTAAATAAAGAATATAATAAAACAAAATAATGGAGAGGAAGAAAGACAAAAAAGGGAAAGAAAGTAAAACATTTGATCATCAGTGAAACAAAAAACATATCCATAATCTGACATTACAAAATATGAAGAATATTTGCCAAATACTGTAAAACGTGGACCAAAGAAATAAAATATTGGAAGTAGATATATAAACCCTCCCAGATTTTAGACAAGAAGGGGTTTCTTAAAAATAGGAGTCCAGATTCTTAAAAGATCAGGTATTAAGCCTTTGATTAAAGCAATGAAATGGAGAATTGTAGCAAAGTCATAGAAAAAGAGGAGCATGTCCTTATAATCATCAACTTGATAGAACAGAATATAAAGAGAGATGAAATTAAAGCACAAATCATATGAATATATATTGTTTATGATGGATTTTATAACATCTTAGTCAAAAAATGTCTGCTGGAGGTATCATAAAAGACAAAAGGAAAGCAATGAAAACCAAATTATAAATTTAAAGAGCACATTACTTAAATAAGGCTTCACTTTAGGTCACTCTGAATTCCTGAGTGGCATAAACTGAAGGAGATAGGCATCCAAGATAAAGTAATAACCCATGGAAAGACAGAGTTTTGAAGAACACAAACTTGATTTAAGTTCTGGGTACCAGCCAAGCTGAATCAATTTAATCCTCCGCTATCTTTCACTGTCAAGGAACTGTTCAGAGTTGAATACTCATTCAAAGATAAGTAGTAAGTGGAAAGGAAGCAATGAGGGGAGGGTACAGTATAAATAAAAACAGTTTTTTGAATTCTCACAATCTTTATAACAAAAACTTGCTAGGTAAAAAGAGGGAAAAGAAAGAAAGAAAGAGATAAAGGGAGGAACAAAGAAAAAGAGTACTAGTGGTAGGAATCAGCAAGAGCTGGTAGACCTCAGGAAAGAAATTGAAATAATAATAATTTAAAAAAGAACAGCAGCACTGACTTAAAAATAAATACCTTATGGAGAGGCAGAAGGACATAAAAATATGAAATTGAAAATAAAAAGTTATAAAAAGAATTAAGGTGAATATGATAGACATGATGGATATGGTGTGTGTAGATATATGATATGATAAATATGATATAGATATGATAGGTAACAGTGACAAAGGAAAGCACATTTCTGGAAAAGCAAAACCGGACATTATAAGTAGATACAATAGAAGAAAATTTTTCTGAAATGAACATTTGAATCTATAACTTGAAAGACATAACAATGATGCATTAAGCAGAAATTTCTAAATTTCAAGGATAAATGAATAAATATGTTAACAGCCACTAAGAAAAAAAATCACTTACAAGCAGGACAAGAAATCACAAATTCCCACAAACTCATTGGCAGAAGATGGTGGAACAATGTGTATAAAGATCAAAGCAAAATTGTGACCAAGAATTTTAGGATCAATAACATTCCCCTTCAGATATAACGTCAACAGACTAATGTTCTCAAGTATGCAGAAATTCAGAGAGTATTGCACTTATGCTCCTTATTGAAAAATTGCTCCGGGATGAAATCTAGCCGACCAAGTGATGTATCAAAATAAATAAAAAGCTGAGTTAAGGAGACTCGAGGGTGAAAATATCACTGATGAACACTAAATCATATTCAATACAGAACTAAAATGAGCAACTATGGATTTATGATTATAGTACAGAATGAAAATGTTATAAATCTTGATCATGTTAAGAAAATAATATAACAAAAATATGGAGGTTGGGGAGAAGAGATGATAAGAAAAATGCATATCTAATTATTTCATCAACTATAGCAGGAATAAGTAAATGTTATTGACAGTTGAAAGTATAATTAAAATAATTATCTCACCTTAATATTTTTGACTCTAGAGATATCTCTTAATTATGTTATATGTGTGAAATACATACACGTAGACATATGGATATAAAGGATCAAGAATAGGTATACCCTAGATAATATGTATTTCCATATAAAGTTTTGAATCAAATTGTCAATTTCTATTAAAAAACCTGCTGGGTTTTGTTTAGGACTACTTCAAATTTACAGGTAAATTGAGGAGAATGAGCATTTTAACTATATTGTCTTCTAAGCCATCAATATGCTATATCTCTCCAGTGTTTCAGGTCTTAATATCAGTTATTTAATTTAATATCAATTAATATTCTGTCTGAAAAGAAAAATTTTTATTTCTTTGTACTGGATCTCCACTGGTACAGTTTCTTGCATGTAATGGGTACTCAGGAAATGTTTATTTATCTAATCAATGTCCTCCAAGCTAAAACATTTATTCAGGCAAAGTATCCAGAGGTAGAGATGAGGGTAAGAACAAGATATGCCAAAGCTACAGGTAAATAAATGATTCTAACATCAATTTAAAATGTAAAAACCTCTGGTTTTGCCCAAAGTTTGAAAGACCATTCTATTGTATTTACCCAGCAAAACCCCATACTGAAACCCCATACTTCGTCTCTACTTCATATATAATTATCACTGAATTAATGTTTGTTGAATGGATAACCTTTAACATTTTACCCATGGTGCTGTGCCATGCAAATCTTATTGATTTCAAGGAGGAAGCATATCTGCTATAAATACTTGATTAGACTTCACATGAAACACTACATTGCAAATATTTCAGGAAAAGTGTTAATGAAGATCTGAAAAGTTCATGAAACTATAGTTGGGCCATAGAAAACTGATAGTTCTATAACTAAACTGGGTCTTTGAAAAGAATGGATTGAGAAAGGAAGAAAAGGAAAATTCAGGGCATCGGAGAGGTAATGGAAGGAAATGAATAAATGATAGTGATCATTAGTAGTTATAGAACACATGCATTTGGGGAACCACTGAGTTTATAGAACTCTTGGGAGATTCTTCTACGTATGTCATGATAAAGTGATCAAGACATTAACAACAGGACTGTGTCTTGATTTCTGGCCAGCTGGTAGGCTTCTCTGAAATGCCTAACTAGCATTGAGAGCATAAGTTTTTATGTTGGTATGGAGCACAGACATAAGTGTATTGACCCTCAGTCTCCCATGTTTGAAACTTTAACCCATTGAGTTAACTGTCCCTGATTAAATTATCAGTAATATTATGACCATATACTGTTGTTGAAGTCATTGTTTATTATAGAAAAAATGAGCAAGCAACATTGGCATTTCGAGAATAAAGAGTATTTCACTCACTCACAACAGGCAAGAAGGTTCACCAGACTGATCTGGTGTGAAATAATTGCATTGATGACTTTTTTCAGGTTGTCATCACCAAATATCGCCTGGCAATTATTTTGAACAGCTGGCTGCTGTTATTGTGCATCTATTTATAAAGCTGTCCTCTTCAACAAGAGCTGGGGTCTTATAAGCATCTGTCTGCAGCCAGTTTTTGTCTCTCATGGAAAGATGATTTTTTGCAGACCTTATTCTTGACAGCCTTCCCCCTTAGCACCACCAATATTCAACATCCTTTTCTGGATCTTCTTTATTTATACATTGTTTCTATTAACAGATCTGTCCCATGCAACCAAAATGAAAACAACCCTGAATTAATTAAGCCATGACTGGCTTCTGTCATGTCATAAAACAAATGAGATTATGTCTTCTTCCTGACTTACAGAGTCTATTTCCAAATGTGCGTGGAATCACAGCGATGGCTCCTCTTCCACATCTGATTTCCTCTTGGAGAACTTCATGCTTTTATATTATGCTTTATACGTGCAATTAAATGAAAATAAATAGTGGAAGTCATAGAAAAACTACTTCAAATGAAAGAAAAACACTTCTGGAAGAACAGTCAAAGAAGATTAAAAAAGATACTCCTTACGTGTGTATCCTTAGAAAAATTAAACAAATATTGGGAGATGACAGTTTAACGGTGGCAGATTTTCTCAGAGGACCCTCCAGCATCTGTTCCAGGTTTGGTCATTTGCTAATGCTATTTGAAAGATGAAGCTAGGGCAAGAAATATCCCATGGAAAATGTGCAAAAATATATAAGGAATGGGGAACACTCTAACAGCACTGTCCAACAGAAATTTCTGAAATGATGTGAATATTCTATATTTGCCACTAGCCATATGTGGCTATTGAGTAGTTGAAATGTAACTAGCATAACCGATGAGCCAAATTTTTACTTAATTTAATTTTAATTAATTTAAATTTAGAAAGCCACACATGCCTAGTGGCAACCATTATTATCAGCTCTATGGAATAAGCTCCAATCCCAGGAACAATTATAAATCATAATTTTATTTGTATGGTTTGTAAGCTAAGTATATAAATACATGTAATTATTTCTATTTTATATGAAAATATCATTGGAGGTGCTTGGTTTTTACATACAATAGAGTTTGTTTCTGGCATACCTAGTCTTTTCTGCACTATTGGTTCATTCATACTTTCCTAAATTTCATGATTGTTATAGTCAAGGAATTTGGAGGTTGAATGAAACTCATTTAAAGAAATAACTTAGTTCTATAGTTGAATAAAATGATTTCAAAGAATTCTGAAGTGACTTCCCTAAGGTCATTTGGCCGTAAGCAAGATTAAAATAACATCTTTCTTTCTAGGTAATATTGTCTTATTGTAACAAAATACATATAGCAACATTTGGCATTTTAATCATTTTTAAGTATAAAACTTGGTAAAATTAAGTTCATTTACAGTGGTGTCCATTTCCAGAATTTTGGATTCTATGGGTTGTGGAGAGTTAGGGGGAGAGATCACCAAAAATAATTTTTACCTACTTAAAAATCTTACCTACTACAATAGGCAAATTCATAGAAACCAGAAGTAGAATTGAAATTACTGGGGGCTGATGGCGGAAGGGAATGGGAAAACTAACATCCTTGAACCTCTCTCAAACATTTTTTCCTTCCCTAAATTTCAATGGCTAGAATTTAAACAATGAAATACTCTGTTTTAGTATTGTAATTATCTCATTTTTAATTGTATATGTTACCACTACTACTATTAAGGTTAACATAATTCTAGTTCATGAGTGCTTAATGGTGGCCAGGCATTTCCCAAAGTACCTTGCATATCCTATCTCATTAAGTCTTTACTATGAGACACTTTGAGGTAGATTTCTTTATAATTTCTACTTTACAGGTGAGAAAATTGAGGCACCAGGAGGCTCAGTAATTTGCCTATGGTTACAAACCTAGAAAGCAGCAGAATAGTTACACAACTAAGTGGGGACTATAGGTTGATAGTTACTATTACTTCCGGTAATCCCTCCACTGTTCAGTCACATTCTCCCCTCATCTGGAATCACTCTTCCCTATCCAGTTCTGTCACCTGCTGCTAAACCACGCGTACATTGACATTGAACAGGGAGGTCTGCACTTCACTGTTCATAGTTATCTCCTGGGCATTCCACCCTTTGTTCGCTTGTGCTTCCTTCCTCCCCATTCACTCATCAGGCAGCCCTCATGGGCTTCAGCCTGTGTCCTCCACTGAATTTGCTCGTATCAAGGTAAAATAGGAACCCCATTTAATAAGCCCAATGAACACTTTCTATTGGCTCCTTATTAGCTCCCCCAGAAAGACTCCATTGTGCTGGTCACTTGCTTCTATCTCAAAGAGTTTACTGTTCTCTTTCGTTTCTTGGGAGCACTGTTTACTGTTTCTTCCCTCTCTGTTTGCTCTTAAATACTGTAGTTTCTCGGGCCCCTTGCTCACACTCTGACCACCCTTCTGGGGCTTCCATCCAGTTCCTACTGCTTTAGCCACCAGCTCATGCTCTCGATTCTCAGATTCAACCAGGTTTGAGCCAGGTTTTCTCTAAGCCTGTACATACAATTCTCTGCTGGTATTTCTATTTAGTAGTTTCCAAGGCGTCACAAACTTAACAGTTTAAAAACAATTTGGGGGATTCCTCTAATCAAATTTTTCCCTAGGCTTTCCCAGTATAGTATTTGGTGGCATCTCAAAGAAGTCCCAGATAAAATGATATTAGAACCAGTCTTCCTTTCCCATATTCATCTCAAAATTATGACAATTATACTCCCAAATATACCCCCAAGTTGTTATTTTCTTTACCCTGGTGTAAGCCACAGTCAAACCTCTTGTGGAACTATTTCAGTAACATCTAAAATGGGGTTTACCAGGCCTTATTTTGTTCCCGTAAATCTATCCTCAATAAAGATATCATTTAAAAAAAATCTTAATGCTTATGTTAGAGAGAGAAAGAGAGACAAAGTGCGAGTGGGGGAGGCTCAGAGAGAGCCAGAGACATAGAATCTGAAGCAGGTTCCAGGCTCTGACCTATACCACAGAGCCTGACACAGAGCTCAAACTCGTGAGCCGTGAGATTATGACCTGAGCCAAAGTCCAATGCTTAACTGACTAAGCCACCAAGTCATCACAAGATATACTGATAGTTTAAAAATACATGACTTCTATAATTTCCCTTGCTTAAAACCCCTTAAGTGGTATCCTGTTATACACTAAAATGAAGTCAGATCTTCTTGATTTTATTTTTACTTCATAATGTGCCACTCCTCCCCTCACTCATGGTGGCCCAGCCACACTGGCCTTCTTTCTGTTCTTCATTCTGAGGCACTTGCCATTTGGGACACCTGCACATGCTGTTTCCGATACGTGAATGCCTTCCCCTGGTTTGTCACAGGGCTAGATACTTCTCTTCTCTGGTATCTTTGATTAAATACCCTCAACTTGGAAAGACCTTCCCTGAACACCCTATCTAAAGGAGCAATACCATTGTTGTCAAAACATACTATGGTTTTATTCACAGCCATTTACATTTTCTAATTATTTCTTTTATTTCTATAAATGATAAACTTCAGAGAAGGTAGATATACCCAACTCCTAGGACAGTACCTCGTATAGAGCACGTCCTCAGCAATCATCTGTTGAATAAATAACTCAATAAATGAAATACCACACAAAATAGTAGAGATTGTTCAGTCATTAAAATTTGAGCACGACTTCATCACTCATTAGGGATGAGTTTTCACGGGGTGAGGAGTGGGAGGTGGAGTCTGTGAACAATAATATCAAACCTATAGGATCATTTTGCCCCTGTATCCTCCAGAATGCTCAGACAATAAATACATACCAAGTATTTACTTAACAGAATTACACAGAATAGTCTTTGGGAAATTGTCTGGATCTGCATTTGGATGTGTCATTGAATGACTTATGTGCAAGGCTGAGGGTCATTGATTAAAGCAGATATATATCTCAGTTAAAGTTGCTTCGTGTTTAAATAGGACTTTAGGCACACGGGTGGCTCCATGGATTAAGCATTCAACTTCAGCTCAGGTCCATGATTTTGCAATTCATGGGTTCGAGCCCTGCATCGGGCTGTGTGCTGACAGCTCAGAGCCTGGAGCCTGCTTCAGATTCTGTGTCTCCCTCTCTCACTGCCCTTCCCCTGCTCTATCTCTCTCTGTCTCTCAAAAATAAATAAATGTTAAAAAGAATTAAAACAGGACTTTAAACCTTCCCTCTACCTGGATGATGGTCAAAGCACATAGATCTACCTTCTATTAATATCTCAGAACACCCAAACTCAAGGTTCTTTGCAAAAATTACCACTTTAAACTCTCAGGGCATATTCCCACCCACCTTCCTTCTGCTAAATATGCTGCCTGCAAGAATGACCCAGGATGCCTTGTTTCTCACTCTTTCCCAATACTTAGCATAGAACCTGATACATAGTAGGTACTCTCAGTGTTAAATGGTTGTTGAATGAATGCTGCTTGATTCTTTTAAGAACCCATTTATTGGAAAAATATAATGGAAATTGGATACATGATATACTTTTTATTTATTTTTCCAGACTCTGAGGCCTTGATATTTTAGATATCTCTATAGATATTGGATCTATAAATTATTTTCTTAAGTCAGGCCATCACAGTGCTCTAAACCTAAAATATTTTGTGTTTATTTCTTCACATAAATGTTTTTAATGAATTGTGTTGAAATTATGTTACCAGATTATACAGTATAACCTGGCAGGATTATTATTCATATTTAATTGAATTGAGCATCTAATTCCTGATTTTATGGGAAAATGTTCTCTGTTTCCTGTGAAGAAATATGTTGATCTTTTTCATTTATAATTTCACTTTGAATACACACCAAAATAGAGAGTATTACAAAAATGCAATTCAGTGTATATAAGCTTATCTCAAAAACATATTCTAAATTCTTATCCTAAGATTCTGTGAGAGATTTATACCACGCTACAGAAGTATGACCTCCTAGTTTTATAAATTTAAAGCTGATATATGCAAGGATATTTCAGAAGGTGCATGAAACCATGCATAAATTGGTACATCTTCCTGAATAAATTTATTACTTGTAAGTAATTTAAAATATTATTTTAATATTAAAACTAGCACATATAGTTTGTAGAGGAGAGTGCAAAATTCACATGAATTTTTAAGATAAAATGCAGAGACTTCAAAGAAATTCCATGCCTAGAGAGAGGAGCTCTGAGCTATGCTTCTGGGACCACCATGAGTGCACATTCTCCTTCTCTGAAGTCAGGTTCTTTGGTGGAAAAGTTTGAGATGCATTGAACCAGTTCTGAAAATTGAGTCATCTCAGAACTAAAAAGGGGGTCCATCTAAAGAGATAGAACTAAAGGCAGGCTTTAGAAAGAGGAAAGGGCCAGGATTCTTCAAGGAAGTGGGTATGAAGAAAACTGTAAGTGAAGATGAGAGAAATAAGAAAGCCTAGGAAACCGTGACCAATCCCAGAAGCCCCTTCTAATAGCTCAGAGAGATGAATGTCTAAAAGCAGAATAGACCTTATTATAGAAGAGTTATCCTCTTTAGGTTTTGAGTCTCTCTTCTGCCAAGATGTGGACTTCTCCATGCCAGGAACCAGAGCACAGGGTCTTCCCTGGACACTGTGAGATGGTCCTGGAGGCACAAGCTGAGAGAGAATCTTACACCAAGAATTTTATGATCCCACTGTGAGGAGGAATGTCAGTAAGAGCAGTGGTGGCAGATACTTAGATGTCCTTTCTTAAAAAAAAAATATGCTGTCCAGAAGGAGACAGGGCAATCAGTATACTTCCTCTTGTTGTCTGCTCCTTTAGGGGCTACTTCAACAGCAGAGAGCTGCCCCATCTGAAGTCACAGCCCTCCCTGAGGAAGCCCACATTTGCAGACTGAGTAGGACAAGAATAATTCCTGCCATTTTGGTCCAACAAGAAAGAGACAACTCTGATGGGCTATAGTCCTGCAGAGTCCTGAGCTGTGGAAGCTTTGTTGACCTGCATGAGGTTCAGTTTCTTCTCCAGCAGACTCCTGTTTCCTCCTCCTCCTTTCAGAGGAGGAATAAATTTATTACTTTCAGAGGTGTTAATCCCTACTAAACTCTGTCTCACCACGTGGTTCTGAAGAACCCCTGTGAGACTGCACCATATTCTGGTAGGACCAGAAGAAATGCCTGGAATTGGAGGGCAGATCCATCAGCATGAAGCTGAAGGTAGTGACTAAAAACAGGCTGGGAACAGATGAAGAAGGGACATATGGGAAAGGGAGCTCCTTGTAATTGCTTTGAGTTTTAGCTCAATTTTGAGTCATTTTTGTGGGTCAGGAAAAGTATGATGCATGGGGGTCAGATTTATATGTCCAGGAGTGGGATAGATGTAACTCCTCCTGGTTTCCTTAAGACCTCTTCCTTAAGCGAAGTTAAGACTGGGGATTCAAAGTTTTGATCCCACATTGTGTTCCGGGAGGAAGGTTTCCTTGACTACAATTTTAGCCTGATATTTTCAATTTTACTTGCTCTGGAGTCAGCCTTTATAATAATAAGAATCCTGTATTCCCTCCACCACAAATTCTCACTCTCCATTTAGTTGTCAAGGCTGGATGCAACCCTGGGCACTGAAGTGTGGGGCTTTGGCGAGCCAGGCATGGCAGGCAGTAGTAGGAGACAAGGTGGGTGCGTGGATAGACACGGTTGAAAGGTTGATGATTCTTCTGACCTTAAATGACCCTAAGTAGCATTCGTGCAGTATTTTGAGCAAGAGCAGATGGTCCGTATAGATAGGAGTAGAAACAGATGGTATCTCACTGTCAGATTTTCTCTCCTGAGACCTGGTGTCTGTCGTTGTATGCTTTATACTGCTCTTTGGCATGCAAAAGGGAGTTTTTAAGAACTCCTTGAATAGCCAGTGGCTCTCCTAGGATCTTGCTGGCCTTCTGCTAGAGAGGGATGAGGTGGTTTGAACAAGGGGTATGAGTGAAAGCCATAGTTACAACACAAGGGTGAATTACAGTGGAAGGAGTATAGTAAGCAATAAGCAAATTCCCAGGTGGTGAGTTAAATAAACCCATGCTGTCATCTGTACAATATGCAGCAGTGACATGATCACAGGAAAGTGATTAAGTGACTCTGGGGCTCCACTCCCAGCAGTTTACCACTGTGATGCAACCTTGGGCAATTTACTTAGACTCTATGTCTCTGTTCCTCATTTGAAAAGTAAAGGTAACATCATAGCACCTACCTAACCCCTCTTCGTAATTTCCTGATGATCAGTGAGCTAATAACATGCAAAATGCTTGCCCATAAGATTAGAACTCAGTAAATCTTAACTATTATTATTATTGATTCATTCCATGTGGTATTGGTTTGAAAGCAAAAGAGCCGAGAGGTGGAACGAGAGATAAATGGTTTAACTACTGCCTTCTATCATTGAGTCATGACCCAGAGACATGTTCAGAGATGCTGTAGCTGAGTAATGTGAATTCTGAAAAGATCTTTAATCAGTGGAGGGTGGGGATTTGTTGATAAAATTCAGGCGAAGAATAAATTGTGCTCTGGGAGAGTAGCCATTATCACCATAATGGACATAGCAGAGGTTGGCAATGAGCCATTATCAAAAAGTCCCATGAACATTTGGAGGTTGGGTTTGGGCATAGAAGTTCTTCAAGCCTCTCGTGTATGCCCTTGCCCTGAACATGTATTGTCAGTGTTGATATGTTACAGAGTATCCTGAGGGATGTCAGGTGGCAGTATTGAGTGTCATCCTTCCCCACAGGGAGGAAGAGCTGGCCATGTCCATGAAAGGATGCCCTCTATGCCCCATTTCTACTCTTGCTTTCCTCTCTCACATACCATAGCTGGAGACCCTTCGTGGGAGCCTAAGTCAGATTGCAGTTGGAGCTTTGTTTAGGCTTCTGCCTCTGTCTCTTGCCAGTTTGCTTCAATCCTTTGCAATTAATACTGGATGGCTAGAGAGTTGTCAGGGAGAGAAATTTCTTGGGAAAATGATTGTTTTCATCCCCTTATGTTCTGGTATATGTGATAGAACTTGATAATTGGTTTTGGCTGCTCAGTACATTCATTCATTCATGCACTTCCTATGATGAAATAAGAACAAGATATATATTTTTTTAAAAACCAGAACAAAACGAAAAAGTGGCAGGATAGTAAAATGAAGCTGAGGAATAAACTTAATTTTAAAATGCATATTGTAAGGCCAAGAAAATTGAGTGGGCTACAAATTGAGCCAAAAGAATGCTTTTAAAGCTTGACCATATGTTAAGATTGCACAGTACCTTTTATTTATTTATATATTTTTTGCTTTGTTTTTATAAAATTCCATTCTCAGTGATTCTGATGTAATTGGACTGGTGTGGGGCCCAGGTGAGGCCTCCAAAGAAGGAACTAATATACTGCCAGAATTTCAAACCACTGAAAGCAAAACAAAGAAACAACTAGTTGGTCATGAAGATCACAGCTTTCCTGCTTAGCTATTGATTTAGTGTGCCATAAATTGATGTAACCAAACAATACAGGTAATTCTGATTCAGAAATTTGGAGGAAAACTTTGGTTTGCAGAATTCACAATTTTATTCACAGAATATGAATTAATTCACAGAATTTGAATGTACAAGATCAGTTCTGATGGAGTTGTTTAACTTTTCTTGGCACTGAAGCATATGAGAAATGTTCCAGTGGGTCCCCAGAAAGGAGATACTATGAGATTCATGAACAGTATCCTCAAAAACATCCTTTCCAAAACAATGCTGTCACACAGATGCTTCTGACATACCTCTCAGTGTAGGCAGAGGGCATAACAACAAAACATAATATAATTTTTCTTAAAAAAAATCTGAATATAGAAGACCAAAGAAATGTGGTCTAAATTCACAGCTGTCGGGGTTCAAGCAGGCATACATTTTTAAATAACTTGTTTATTTTACTGATTATAAAAGTAGTATATGAATATTGACAAAAACTTAGATTTACTGGAGATACTTTTAAAAGAAAATTAACATAATCTGTGCATCATTTAGGACTTTTTCAATGGCAAGTAATAGAAACTGACTCAATGGGGCCCCTAGGTGGCTCAGTTGGTATAAGTGTCTGACCCTTGATGTCAGCTCAGGTCATGATCTCATGATCTTTGTGAGTTTGAGTCCCACTGTCAGCTCAGAGCCTGATTGGGATTCTCTCTCTCCCTCTCTCTCTGTCCATCCCTCACCCCCCACTCATGTATTCTCTCTTTGTCTCTCAAGAATAAATTAAAAAAAGAAACCTGTTTTTATAGAAAGGAACTGACACTACCTTAAGCTCAAAGAAACATTATTGGAAGAATATCAGGAACTCACAGAATCAACATGATGAGGCAGGAACAAGGGCTGATCCAGGGACCTTGGGAAAAGGAAACAGGACTACTTGGGGCTGAAGTAGCCTGGCTCATTACTGCTGCCCCAGGGCAGGACACCAGTGAGGCAGGGATTCTCACATCAGGTTCTAATTCATAGAGCTGGTGTGGAGCCAGAGTCTGCATTTCTGAGAAGCTTCCAGATGATGCTGATATTGCTGGCCCACACAGACTTTGAGTAGCAAGATAACAAATAGCACAACCTCCAGTATCCTAAGTTATGGAATGAATCCCAACAGTCCTTCAGACACTGGGTCTCTTCAAGATTTAAATTCCCACTTCAACTGGGCAAGTTCCAAGTCATATAAGCATACGGTTTCCAGAAGGCAAGAAAAGAGAATATCAAGGCCCCATTTTGTGAGTATGGAGGGATTAAGCAAGGCACACACCTAAAGTAGGAAAATAGCTGAGACCAAAAGAATGTGGAAATAAACACTACAACTTGTAATTCAAGGATCTAGAGATGGCACTGTCAACATTATAACATGGAGGGCTCTTAGGTTAATTTTATTTATTTTTTTCTTATGAGAGAAGAGAACCACAAAGCTTGAGATTATATTCTTTAATGATAAACCCTAAATGAAGATTGTTCACTTTCCAATTAATAATAGTTTCATATGTTTTAATAATGGATAGTTTTGAAGTATTTGTCTAAATAAATACCAGATCAAGATGCACCAGAGGAGTAGTTACAGAAAATTGCAAGTTTTTTTTTTCTAAAAAGAGTTCTGGGCTTCCTTCAAAACCTAAAAAAACAGTGGGCCACTGAGTTCCCTACATTTTAATATTTGGAGTATGACTATGATCACTTTACCTTGAAAATGTGCAAACTAGTAATCACTATTTGTACACTCCAGCCTAAAAGAAATCCCAATTCTATGTCCAGGAGATGCTTTAAACAAAGTAACTTCATGACAAACCTTCTGGGATAAATTAGTTGTAAAGTGAACCTATAAGTAACTACAGGACTGACCTGCATTTTAGAATTGTTTGACACAAACCAGTTAAATGTAGGACATCTGCCCACAATGATGATTTGAGTCTTGGAATACTTTAGCTGAAGTCATTCATTCTGATAGAAATTAAATAGTAGGACTATGTTGAGGCTACTTATGGTTCATGACAAACAAGTATATTATGTTATTGGCTCAGAAAAACAAAAACTTACTGGGGGACTTATATTAAGTTTATCCAAAAGTAGTTTTGAATCATTAAGATATGAGTGAAGACACAGAGTAAATACAATTCCCTTTTTACTTATTTGATTTTCTTTTTTTAAATGTTTATTTATTTATTTTGAGAGAGAGTGTGTGAGCAGGGGAGGAGTAGAGAGAGGGAGGGAGGGAGGGAGAGAGAAAGAGAGGGAGAGAGACAGAAAGAGAGAGAGAAAGAGAGGGGGAGAGAGAGACAGAAAGAGAAGGGGAAAGAGAGAGAGAGAGAGAGAGAGACAGAGACAGAGACAGAGACAGAGACAGAGACAGAGAGAGACAGAGAGAATCCTAAGCAGGCTCCATGCTCAGCCCAGAGCCTTGTAGGGAACTTGAACTCATGAGCCATGAGATCATGACCTGAGCCAAGATCAAGAGTTGTGTGATTAGCTGACTGAGCAACCCAGGTTCCTCTACTTGTTTGATTTTCTTAGGTGATATATGAAGAAATCATCTTTATCAACCTTTACTTCAGAGATCAATAATGCAAGTCCTAAGAATGAAGAAATGGGCCATCTATATTGAGTTCACACAACTGAACTCAAAATCATTCCTTTTTAATACAGATGTGAACAATTTTAATATTAATCCTCATTAATTTCTTAATAAAATGATAGCTTATTTTTTAAAAGACAGAAGTGGAATTGTCAGTGTTCTCCATGTAGAATATTAGACTATTGAAAACTACTTTAAGGTTTCAAGGAAGAATATGATAATAAATGACTATCCAGGAAATGAAATGAATGATTTTAATGTTTTGTGAGATGAAGACTGTTGTTCTTTTTGAAAAACAAATTAATGAGGTGAGCTATGAACAAAAGCATGTGTATCATCTCATGCAGCTAGTATCATACCCATAGAATGAATTAAAGGAAGCTTTATATACATATGAGTCTTCTCTTATAAAAGATTCTTCAGTAAAAGTCTTCACCTCATGCTTTATTATGTTGTAATCACCAGTCATGCAATATCAGAAACCATCACCAATACTGAGTCAGAAAATGATGAAATTTCCAAAAATTTGAGCATTTTCTGTGAGGTTATAAAGATGAAAACATTCTGCTATTTCATTTCTGTGTCCATACTACTCAGTTCCAACCTAACAGTTAAACTTATATTCTACTATGGGAATATATGCATAGCACCTTGTAAGATCTGAGCCACTTGACTGTATCCTGGCTGAAGACTCTCCAATTTGACTCTTGCTATGTAAATCTGTTTGGCAGCATCACATGATTCCTTATCAAAGACATTAAATAGCAATGAGTAGACAATTGTCTTCCTGGCAGAAACTTCATACACAACTGTGTAGCTGATATTGACACATCCTTTCACTAAGCCAACAGCAATACCTGTAACCCTTCATAAGATACTCGAAAGTTCATAACATAAAAACCCTTCATTTAAGTACTTTCAGACTAAGATTATTGGTCCTAGGAATGGTCCTAAAAACCCCTCTCAGCATGGATTTTAGGGACTGGGTCATGCACCATCAGACAGAAATGAAGAACATCTTCCCAGTGGTGAGTGGCATGATAGAAGGGGAACATTTAGTGTTTCAAGAACTAAGACTCACAAAGGTGGATTGAGGTGAGTTGCACGTCGGTGTCAGGATATTTAATATCTAGATCATATGGGAACTATGGTAATTAAAAAGATTTTGGAGTTAGCCGACTTGTGTTAACTTCTTTTTAAGATTTGTAAAAGAAAATGACGTGCTCAGGTCACCAAACTATTAACCCAAGGCACTCTTAAAGCCAGAGGGACTCTTTGCCGACATTGAAGAAAACGCTTATTTCCTGCAGCTGCAGAAATGATTTTACTGAAAAGCCATCCCAGAATCTAATTGTGAGCTGCAAAGGAGGTTGCGTGCACAACCACAACAGGTCTCCTAGCCAGTGTCATGACGGGAAAAGAATGGGACCTGGAAACCTAAAATGAAGACATTTGGGTCAATGAGACTTAAAATCTTAAAATGCCAGATTTCCCTAGGAGAAAAGGAAATCTTCTCCCCAAGTAGTAAAGGAGACCCTGCAAAGATCTCACCAGATACAGATGCCTCACATGATGATGTTTGTCTTTCTCACAATCCACTTCCCCTACCCATCATTACCTCCAGGCTAATAACCAGAGTATCCACCAAATGGGGAAAAATAAACAAGTAAAAAACAGTTCTGATTATGGGAGTAAATAATTTACACACTGAGGAAATTACAGCACCTATTAATATATGTTAGTAAGAAACTGGGGAATATATATGGGAGTGCATCTGGAGGTATTTGGACTGACTGGTATAATATAAAGTTAGATTAGGAATAATTTATTGACATGTGAACACTCACCCATTATCTGGGGGTCCAGCATTCTGTGGTACTACCAAGAATTCCTAGAGATGATTCTGATACTTCCTTATATTTAGGAAGGTGGAGCTATCAGAACTGACCTAGGATACTACTGAAAAGAAATATCAAGATTCAGGAATGTAAAAATGTTAGAATGGATTGACATACTAGAATACAGAACCTCATTACCTCACATCCTATTGCAAATTGGCTAGAATTATTTTAAAAGGTAACAAACCTGGTAAGGAGAGGTTAGTTTTGATACACATTCATATGTTTTCAGCTTCTTGAGTTATTTTAGAAATGTGTTTGACCCAAGCCTTTTTTTTTAATTTAGTAAAGACAATAAAAGAATCACTCAATGTGCATAGCTCCCTGTTTTAGTTATTGAAGGGAGGAACTTGTCAAGAATACATAAAAATTCACAAGAAGGTGACATTCAAGAGATAAGTAATGAAAGAAGAGGTAAGAAAGATTTCAATGAAAAAAAATAAAAATTATAGAAATCTTGCATCTTAGTGGGAAGGACCTGATGGAAAGGGAGACTAGGAGTGAGGGACACACAAGTAAGTTGGTTACCCTTTGTAGAACCCACTTAGATAGTCCAAACTGAGGCCAAAATAGAGCAGGATATGCTGTACAGAAAAAACCAATAAGATATTCAAAAATCTCTTCAATAACAAAATAGTACTCAAGAAGTGAGTTGTATCATTTGTTGGTACTTACCATGATATAAAGGAGTAATTTTTAAAAATCTGCACAGAAGACAGAAGTCATTTAAATTTCAATATGAAATTTTAGTTATACAAAATGCCAGGATAATAAAAAATCTCCACAGGAGAATAAGAGAATTACAGTATCTATATTCTGGAAAGGGGAATGGCAGCTACTCTTTCAGATGTTTAAAACCATTCAGTTCTACTGCCCTCAAGGAGAAGTCTGAACTTATTAAAAAATGTCATGAGCCTCTTCATAATCTGGCCCCTTCATTTCTCATTGTTTTTACAACCTCTCTTCAACTCATTCTGTATTTCAGCCACGATGAGCTACTTCTAGTTCCTCAGATATACCATGATTTCTTGCATTTTCACATTCTTTTTTTTCCTGTCTATGCTTTTTTTTTTAAATCATCTTTCCCCTTTGTGTAATTCTTTGTATCTGTTCAGATCTCAGGAGAGTGATCATGGTCCTACTTTCAGCCTTCCTTGATGCCTGACTTTCCTTATGTAGAGGTCATTCTAATCTTTTTCCATCGCTTCTACTTCTTTCATGGTAACACTCAGCATATTATACCTTAAGTGCATGTTTACTTGTCTGTATGCCCTACTGGACAGCAAACCCTATGGGAACTGGAACCATGTTGAAACTCTCAATAGTTAATTTGATTAATATTTAATTATTGAGCACCTACTAAGGTGCCAAAGATTTTTCTATATCCTTAAGATACAATAAGGACAAAGTCACAACCTGCATTCTAAAAGACTAAATAAATAAGTAGATGCAAGGATTAATGAGTGAACAAAATTTTCTAAGTGTAAGATTTACCAAAGGCTAATCAACAAAAGCTAATTATTTAAGCGCTTAAAATGTGCCCCATTATTCTCAGAAGTCTTTGTATGGTGAAAAGATTTAAAAACATATATATGGCAAGTTGAAGCTTCCAGTGTATTGGGCTAGAAAAAAAATTAAAATTCAGGTAAATCACGTTTCTCTAATTCAAAGTGCAACAAAATTTATAAATGAAAGAAATCAGAGTTTACTAATAGAGTTGAGAGGTGAACTTTCATGGAAAAATAGAAACTTGATCAAGTCATGGGGGTAACTAGCATTCTGTTTCAGAGAGGATGGGGAAATTGTTTTTTTTTTACAAGGAGATCTGGAGCAATGCCACAGAGAACAGAAACTGGTAGACTTCAGGCAAGAAAAGATCATTCCAGGCTGAACTCTCAGAAGTAATGGTGAGGGAGAGGAAACTTGATCTTTCTGCATCTCTCTACTTTGATTTATTTAATCACTTAGTAAACATTCATTGAACGTCTACTCTGTATAGGCACAGTGCTAGGTACTGAAGGATGGAGTACCAAGGTAAGCAAACACAGACATAGACCCAGTCTGCAGGACTTCCAACCCCTGTATCATTGGTGGAGATGGGATTTCTATCATCATACCAGAAATAAGTCTAATCATGGAAGGAGTGTGCAGAATCTGGTCTTGCTCATAGGCTAATATTTTCTCAGTAAACTTGGCAGCCTCTTTGCTTATAAGCCATTTGAGATGCCTTCTATTGCCATGGTTTTATCTTGACCTTTTGATTCCATAAAGGAATATATAGCACATTTGGTTTGACTTTGAGTGAGTGCAAAATTTCAGTTATTTTAAAAACGAGAACAAGGGAAAACATCTTTTAATCTGAGATCCATTTTGTTTGGATAGTGAGTTCTATCTTTTTGATTGATCTTACTAAAGCTCACTGAGATTGAGCTTTGACGTGCTCAAGGTCCAATTTACTCCAAAGACCACAACCCTTCCCCCAGAAGATGGATCTTTTCTTAAATCGTGCTTTTAATAACCAAGAAGCTTGCAGAGTGCTGAAATAGACATTCTGTGGAAAAGCCGTTTGCATAAGTCTAAATTAAGCCTATTTCATTATTAATTCAATGAATTCATAAACTATAGGAATAATTTTACCCTTGTTTTAATTTGGATCAGAAAATATTTTCAGATGTGGTTGACTAATTAATTATCTGTCTTTAATCTCACCATTATCTAAAGGGAAGGAAAAGAACAGAATGATAAAAGCAAGCCTATTTACTGAGGGAGAATTCACAGATTTTCCCATAGGATTGGAGGTATTCAAAGAGCCTGTCTGTATTCAGATTTCCATCTTGCTTCAGGAAAAATCATTGTATCACCAGAAAGTTGCTGTTAAATGCAAAACGGTAATGCTAAAAATGAAAAGACATGCTGAATTTTAAATATTGATTTCAGTAGTGGAACGGAGACAGATAACTTTATGTCTTATCTACAAGAGAAGCTAAATTTTAACCAAGTCTCCACATCTCCATGGTAAAGCAGCACGAAATGTGCCATTTTAATGCCACAGAAAGTCAATCTTAGAGATATATTATTGATGCCATGTCTAAGTTATCTTTTTGTTAGATTAAAAAAATATTTATCAACTGAATGTATAAGGAAGTCTCGAGGTCACCTCCCCCAACCTCTTACATGATCCTCTAAAGGCTGAATAGTCACAGTTGAGGTGAGAAGAAGCAGTGCCCTGAATACAACTGATTAGGTGTATGATTTTCTTTTCACATGTTTCAGCAGGGAGTAATTGTGTTGCCAGTAAGAAGCAATGGTGCTTAAAATCAATTATGAGGACAAAAAGCTTTCCAGCTGGCTGAGATGTCCAGAAAGTTGTTCCATAGTGAACTTGGCTTGTCAAGCATCCTCTTGCTTAGCCAGGAAGCAAGTTGAGGCTGTTAGCACTAGCAAAGTGCACTGCCTGGGGCTTCAAGGGCACCTGCTGAAGCCATCACTATTGATTATATTTATTTCTTACGTATGGTTGTGTTTTGAGTGTGCATTACTGTGTGCATGTTTTGAAAGAGAGGGAAGAAGAAAGAGAGATGATAGACAAAGAAGGGAGGAAGAAAGCAAAATGTCAGTTTTGCAGGAATTTGAGTGGCATATTCACTGTATGGAATATATAGTGGCATAAAAATTCCAGAATGGATTCTCCTCACTATTTCAATACAGCATCTCTGCCTTGGACCATCTCTGTTCCCATTCAGGGTTTATTGGGGTGCTTTACCACATTTTTCTCTTCTTTCTCCCTCTTCATGTCAGTGGGTATTAAATTTTCTTAGACTGAGTTTCCTGTACAAGTTATCAGTCTTCATACTACTCTGGTTGAAGATTAACTTCCTAGTTCCAGGGGTGGAATGGGAACTGGCTGTATTCTATCTAAGCACATGGCTCCTTCCTCAAAGAACACAACTTGTAAACAAGGAATAAATCAAATGGTAGCCTGAATGCTACCTACCACTTTTTCTCATTTCAGCAGGTAGGAAAGGAGAGGATTCATACCTAAAGGAAGAGTACAGGTTTTCAGAAAGGCCACTGATAACAGGAGAAAGTGAGTGGACATTATCCCAGTTCCTGTGCCTCTCTAGAAGTGCTACTCCATCTCCTCTAGGGAAGGAGAAACAAAATTCTTCCAGCAGGTGCCAGCAGGTATAACAGCAAGAGCAGAGACTGGAGTGTGTGCCTTGTCACCTCAGCTGTCATGGGCTCATTCCTTCATAAGACTACCTGGGCAAAGTCCAAATTTTTTGCAAGAGCAGCCAGGCATCAGGGCAGTCTTCCAATTCTTTATAATTACATTGCAAAAAGACAGATCTTCTTCACTTCTGACACTGCATTATTTTTGCAATATATAGAAACTGGATGATTGCCCTTCAAATTTTAACACTTAAAAAAAGGTCACAGCTTTAAAGCCAAAGGAGGAAAGAGTCTTAACCATAGAGTTATTTCTTTTTTTAAATTTTTTAAAATATATTTTTGAGAAAGAGAGAGACAGCATGAGCAGGGGAGGGTCAGAGAGAGAGGGAGATGCAGAATCTGAAGCAGGACCCAGGCTCTGAGCTGTCAGCACAGAGTCTGACGCGGGACTCAAACACATGAACTGCGAGATCATGACCTGAGCCAAAGCCAGACACTCAACCGACTGAGCCACCCAGGCGCCCAGACCACAGAGTTATTTCTTGAAGCAGGCTTAAAAGGGTTTGTCTTGGGGACCCAAAACACCATGGTCATTCATTTCTGTGAACTTCCCTCTAGAAGGGATTCCAGATCTTGAGAGTGGAAAAGGAGAGGAAAGACCCCTCAATATAGTCCAGTCACTGGTGCAGCCAGCGTTGCGCACCAACCAGCATATCTCTTGTGTCCTGTTATGAAAAAGGAGTCTCTCATGACTCTGATTTGTTATGGTAAATGTCAGCCTCAGGTATGGAGGGAGATGAAGTCCACGCTGCTATATCTACATTGTCTTTCAGTCTTCAAAACAGCTATATGAGGTAGTTATTATTATCCTCATTTTATGGATGAAGAAACTGAGACTAAGGTAGTTTAAGTAACATAGCAGGTAAGTAGCAGAACCACGATTAGAAGCTGGATCCTTTCCCTCCAAAATTTATGTTCTGAGCCACTGAACTCTAGTGCCACTTAGGTCTCAGAAAGGTGATACCGTGTTCATTCATTCATTATTTCATTCATTTGGTGAACAACCTTTTCTTAGTGCCTAACGTGCTCTGGTCAGTAGGAATGATTCGGTGAATACAACAGTCATTACCTTCATGCAGCTCACAGCATTTCAGGGCACAGGAGACTCCTTCAGAGTTGAAAAAAATCCAACAAAAGACCTTCAAAAAAGAACTACTTTGCTGTACTCATGTCCCATGGAAGACAGAGTCCTTGAACCCTTTAGGAGACTCCAGTCTCCTGCTCACTTAATCAGTTTGTCCCAGATTAGACTAAAGATCACATACTTTTAAAAAAATGAGTTTATGTCTGAGTTCTCTCTCCCCCCAGACTTACAGCTTCCACACTGTTAAAAGCTGGTGTCTGTACCAGAGTCAGAACAAGGGCTCTTTGGGGAATTGAGGGCTGTGCAGGTGTAGACTCTCATTGCTACTTCCCAGCCCTGTCACCTGGCATCTGAGTCCCATAAGCAACAAGTCCAGGAAAGATAAATTGAAGAGGAATGTTTCTGTTCTCCACGTCCAGGTGTGGAACAGCTGGTAAAGGCCAGGGGACCCCAAAGCTGTAAGCAATAAATTGTGCTGAAACTCTGGCCACTTCACATCACTCCGGATTTCTCACATTAATAATCACTGCCCTGAGCAAAATGGAAGCTCAGGTGTGTTCTGTCACCATGCCTTCCAACATATCCACATAGTCACCTGGTTTGGATTCACAGCAGGGCCTTGAAAAATGACAGGCAGAAGGCTGTGATTTATTCAGGGAGTGGGTAATTAAAGCAAAATGCCTGGAAGGACGACCTCAGAATTGTCTCACAATCATGATTAGAAGCCTCCCAAGTCCAAAGAGTCCATTTGCAAATATCCTGAGTGTGTATACATGTGTACACCTGCATGCACACGTACACGTGCACATACACACACAGAGGTGGATTGAGTGGATTGAGTTATGCAGGTTCCTGGCATTACTGTAGGATATTATGAGGGTATAAACCATGGCCTTGGGTTACATGCATCTTATGAAAGTTTTACAGGCAGAAACAAAGAGAAAGGAAAAAATTGCAATTTATATAATAAAGTAATTTGGCCATTTAATAATGATTAACTGCATCAAAATACATCTATATATTGATTGATTTACTTCAAAGTTCTCTGTGGAAAACTCTTTCACCATGTTTTTAGCTTTTGAATCACATGCATCTCTGCATATAAATAGAGGCTTAAAGATGCAAAACTGTCACACATAGATCTTTGTCTTTGTTTTCTTGCTGTATGACTGATAGTGTATGTGCTTAAGCTCTTCAAAACCATGATCTATGCTCAGTGCAGTGTTACTCACAATAAGGTGAAAACAGTCACAGTAGCCAGATGTGGGAACAATCTAAAAAAGAAAATGTCATACACACATGCACTCACACATGCACACACTGGAATAGTATTCAGCCATAAAAAAGTAAGGAAATCTTGCCATTTGCGACAGTATGGGTGAAACTGGTGGGTGTTATGCTAATTGAAAGAAGCTGGACAGAGAAAGACAAGTACTTACTGTATGGTTTCACTTATGTGTAAACTTTTTCTAAAAATCCTATGTCTAGAGGGGGGCCTGGGTGACTCAGTGGATTGAGCTCCCAACTCTTAGTTTCAGCTCAGATCATGATCTCATGGGTTCATGGGCTTGAGCCCCGCTTCAGCTCCGAGCTGTTGGTGCAGAACCTGCTTGGGATTCCCACTCCCTCTCTCTTTACCCCCCCCTCAACATAAATAAATAATCTTTTATAAAAAGAGCCTATTTCTAGAAATAGAGAATAGGATGGTGGTTGCCCAGAATTTGTAGGAAGGGAAGATGGGGAGATGTAGGTCAAAGGGTACAAACATTGAATTATAAGAGTAAGTTTTCAAGATTTGATATACAGAAGAATAGTTAATATTTAAAAACTGCAGATAATCCAGTGAAGAAATGGGCAGAAGACATGAACAGACACTTCTCCAAAGAGGACATCCAGATGGCCTACAGACACATAAAACGATGCTCAACATCACTCAGCATCAGGGAAACACAAATCAAAACCACACTGAGATACCACCT